>NC_079173.1:6820096-6855981 GCF_947568905.1 Ostrea edulis | reverse complement strand
CGAATAATGATATTAGTCTGGTCTCTTTCCCACAATTCCGTTCGCACACTAGAGGGTAGTCCGAAATATCTGACACGGTAAATATCAATATCATAAAAAAGCCAGGAAAACGTCAGATAGTTCGGACTAACTAGAGGGGATCAGACTATGAAAATATGCAACTTTCTCCTGTTTATATATATGTCTGAAATTCTTTTACATTCGTTGGGAACTTGTGTGGGTTTTAGAACTTTAATGAAAGTAGTCAGGTGGCGGATTTAGAGGGGGCGCAGCAGCCCCCCCCCCCCCCCCTTTAAATCTCAAATTTAAGGTAAATCGCGGTATCTTGTTTTCGGAAAATGTACTAAACGATAAAAGAAGCAATCATTTCTTCCACGCCCGGAGAAATAAATGACAAAAACCTTTGATTTCTCGAATTACTTTATTGGGAGAACTTAATTTTTTCCAAAAAACCCTTAAAATTTGCGTCATTTTATTAATTTCACCTTATTAAATGATAGAAAATAGTACAAATGACTCAGTAGGAGAAACATTTCAAGCCCCATAAAATCTGTAAAATCCTGGACCCACTGCTTCATAAAGTGGCGCCCCCCGTAACCACAATTCCTGGATCCGCCCCCTGTGGCATACTTTCTTTTGTATTGTATGAATAAAAACGTTTAGGCTAGCTTTAAAAAAACCGTGACAGGAGGGGAAAAGACAAACCAAGAGTTTCTCTGTGTGAAATATTTCCCCAAAATTGAATAAGTTGAACGACCTGCAATTTTTTCTTACGGAAGGAAACAAGAAAATTGTTGGAGTTAAATCCCTGCCATACACATATCTTGTTTACAAAGGCCTTAGTTTGATAATGTAACAGGAGAAATAAGTAAATGAACACCAACTCCAAGTCTAGTTTTCATACTCAAACTCAAGATCTGTGCTCTGAATTGTACTCATATTCAAAACTGAAAGTTATAAACTTTTATAAAATCATTCTCATACTCAAATGGGGTGCATGCTAACGATTTATCGAGTGTATTTGGACCGTGCTCAGAGTTTTACTCAAAGCAAACGTGGTTGAGTTCGAGTATGAGTACGGGAAAAGTTTTATAACCCCTAGGCCTGTTTCTTGAGTCCGAGTCTTGTATTTAAAATCATCCCGATTGTCATGAAGTTGAGTTGTTAGTTTGCCTTTAATATCTATTTTCAATACAATATGTAAGTACAACGTAGATATGGACGACTCTGTGGTGTCGTTTGTCTCGAATTCATAGGGATATATCGAATCGACAAATGGATGACAACGATTATTGTTAATAGAAAAAACATCGTCGATATATTCAAATGTCGAACGGAAGGCCACAACTATAGCCTCCCCCCCCCCCCCTTCTCATGTAGAAGCCTTTGAATAAGTTCTGCTTCATAAGAATCAACTAACAATTTTTTTTCAATCCTCCATTCTCTTATATATTATCATAACGTTGAAATTCGACAAGAGTCGGCGTGATTTAAAATGTCTCCATCTGAATCAATCAAATCCTTTCGAAACGTGAAACCAGTTTCAAAGTAACTTTTGAGAGAAAAGGAATGTAGTGCATTAATTGTTAATTTAATGTTTGAATTAATCTGATTATACGTGCATTTTCGGTAGAACGAAAATGTAGGACCGGGGGAGGGGGTCAACACCTGACAAAATATCAGGACTACGTATTCCACCACTTTAATCAATGGTCAACCCTAAATATAGAATCTAAATGCTATAATAAGATACCCGGTACATCAAACTACATTTACTTTATACTCCTTTTCAAGGAGCGCGTCAAAAATCGGCATTTTTACCATCAGCATGTTCATCACGTGACTTCGGTGTTTCTGATTAATTGGTTGTATCTTGTTTGTTTAACGTCCCTCTCAAGAATATCTCACTCATATGGAGACATCACCATTGCTAGTGAAGGGCTGCAAAATTTAGGCCTATGCTCGGCGCTTACGGCCTTTGAGCAGGGAGGGGTCTTTATCGTGCCACACCTGCTGTGACACGGGGCGTCGGTCCCCCCCCCTCCCCCCCCCCTCCCCCCCCCTCCCCCCCCCCCCGGTCTCATCCGAAGGACCGTCCCATTTAGTCGCCTTTTAAGATAAGTAAGGGGTACTGAGGTTCTATTTTAACCCGGATTCCCACGGGATTCTCTATATATACTGATTAGTATTGGTATGTATATGTGCATAGTGTATACAGGTGTGTTTATGATATACCGATATGTGGTACATTAGGGAGGGGGTACACGAAGACAAGGTTGACCCCGTTTTGAAATGCGTACGTACTGGGCAATGCCCCGGGCTCTTTCTGCATGTTTATATACCCTAAACCTTGATAATAAATCGCGGCTGATTTTAAGTTTTGTAAGTGGGAGTTTATTTTCAAAGCTGTCATATCTGCAGTTTGTAACTATCTGAAAAAAAAGTACCGTGTTGGATTTATTTTACAAACATGAAATAGAAAATATATGAGATACATATGTTTTTCTTTTTCAATTTAATGGTTTTTACAAATAGAACGAAAGAGAAATGAGTTGTTAATGACTTAAAGATTAGGACATCAATGTCGAAACTGGCTTGTTTTCAACCATTTTTTAACTGCAAGAAATAGGGGCTTATTTTCAAAACTGGCTAATTTTCAAGGTTTTTAGGTTATGTCAACATCGCATAAAATATGAATGGTTTGCGGATAAAAATACGACTAGATACATGGATGGGTTCTAAATGATAATTAGTTTCATTTCAATTGTACACCCCCCCCCCCTACAAACAGGTGTTATGGGTTACGCGTGACGTGAATTTGTTCTGTATCTAATTCCCTCTGACCGATAGATAGGGAGTACACTGTTTTGTGTGTCAGTTAGGGCGACATCAACTTTAGATGGGGGGGGGGGGGGGGGTCATACTTTAAACCAAATTGTAACATAAGAATAGACATTTTTTAAATTTAATTTACGTGTATCGTGTATCTTTTGTAAAATTTCATAAGGAATAAAGTGTGGACTTGAACAAGAGGCATATTTCCTGAGAATATTTTGAAATTAAGGAGATTGAAGAAAAACGAAGCAAACACAACATTTACGAATATTGAAGTATATTGGAATCGAAAATATTGCAAGTCCGTTGCTGTCGCAAAATGTGCATCCGCCATTTCTCTTTATCCAAACAGCACGAAAAGATAACTCGAGTTAGCGCCATATGACGTCATCGGTCAACAGTCTTTTTTAACAGTTCCCGGTCCAACAGTCACCAGAGCAGTCGAAATGTTGGACTTTTTTTGGTAAGGAGTTATATGGGGTGTGTAAGAATTCTGACTGTTTCCCCGGTAGGCATGAAATAATTGTTTTATTATCGAATCTGCCAATCGGGCAGTAGTTTCTCACGTGACCGGGAAACATTTCGTCACGTGATCGGGTAATAGTAAGTCACGTGATGAACTGTTTCACCCCTGCTCATTTTGTGTACCTTTCTCTGCTGATTAAAGTTGGAAAACAGAAAAAAAAATACCGTAGTAGACTAGGTAATAAAAATTGTTTGAGGAACTAGATACATATCCTCCACTTTTCATCTACATCAAATTTCTCTGGTGTAGCATACCTCCTTAAAGTTGGAAAACAGAAGAAAAAAAATACCGTAGTAGACTAGGTAATAAAAATTGTTTGAGGAACTAGATACAAAACGATAGCGTCCTAGCCTCGATGTTAACTCCTTACCAAAAAAAGTTATATGAGTTATATGGGGTGTGTAAGAATTCTGACTGTTTCCCCGGTAGGCATGAAATAATTGTTTTATTATCGAATCTGCCAATCGGGCAGTAGTTTCTCACGTGATCGGGTAATAGTAAGTCAAAACGATAGCGTCCTAGCCTCGATGTTGACGGCACCCGTTTGTGATTTAGTTCAAAGTTCGCAAGGGACGAGACGTTACTAGAGACTTAGCTACCTGAACTTCCGGAATGAGATGTTGACGGCACCCGTTAGTGATTTAGTTCAAAGTTTGCAAGGGACGAGACGTTACTAGATAGGGGTGTAACAATACATCGATGTATTGTGATGCAGAGGGGTCGATATGATACATCGATACATAAAATGAAATATCGATGTTTTTCGATACTTTCCCGAAGTACAATGTATATAATGCGCAAGTTTTTGGAGTATTTGCGTAAACAACCATGGCGGAATTAATATGTCTTACGGCGTGACCGTTTTTGAGGGCGAAGCAAAAAATATTGGCATCGTATTTATATCCAAAACAGGACAAAAACAACCCAAAGTTAGCACGAGGACAGAGCTGTATCAAAGCATCATAATTTTGGACATTTGATCCGGCTATATATTGAACGCGGGAAATATAACGCAAGTTACGCAATTGATGTAAACAGTACATTTCGACGTCATATCAGCGTCGTTGTTGAGCAAATTTACAAACATAGGAGACATGGCGTTAATCGAGGATTGATTAGGCCTATACATGTATATATGATTAAGAAAATAAGATTTACATGTTTTTACGGATTTTATGTAACATCTCAGAACGACGTGAACTAGGGTAGACGAGATTCAAAATGGAGGAATACATGTCCACGCGCTAATATTCGAATCGACGCCATTGAGACCAAAATTTTCAAGTCCCATAGGTATGGTTTAAGTTTTCATTATTTCCCTATATTTTCCTTTTAAACATGTATATACGTGTTACCTATAGGGAGAGCTCCGCTCTCACGGCCCTTCGGGCCGTGAGAGGGCTTCGCCCTCTATCAACTTGTTTTGAAATAAAAATAAAAAATTAAATTTTTATTTTTCTCTTGAATTCATATCTTAGTTTTAGTTAAAAAGTACAATATAACAACTGTTAAAGACAATAAGGATAAGACTTGTTGAAAAAGAGTGCAAAGGAATGATTTAACCTGCATTGTCTACCCTTTAAATAAAAAAAATAATTATAGAAAAAACAGTCATGATAAAAACTCGATATATCATGATATATTGCGATATTTTTATGAAATATCGTGATACATCGTGATACTTTTTTCCCTCACGATACACAGCCCTATTACTAGAAACCTAGAACCCCCGGAAGCTAGAATAGCAGAAAGGAAAGGGGCTCACCTATATAAGATTTCTTATAAAAGTTATAAGATATTTTCTAAAGTTTATGAGATAGCTTATATCCTTTATAAGATATTTCATAAGCTTTATACGATATCATATATGTTATAAGCTATCTCATAAATGATTTTTTTATATTAAAGATATCTTATAAAGTTTATGAGATATCTTATATAATTTATAAGATGTCTCATATATTTTTTGAGATATATTATAAACTTTAAATCATGAGATATCTTACAAAATTTATTAGATATCTTATTGAAAATAGAAAATATCTCATAAATTATATAAGGTATCTTTATAGAGGAATAATTATAAATATGACGTTCCATAGTTGATAAGGTAAAAAATAAACTGTTGAATGTACATGTAAACATGTATCATGTTAATCGCTTCAAATAAACTGTGAGAGACATATATACCGTAAGGTTGGTGTTTATGTCGCATATTCAAACCATTTTATTACGTCCCTTCATCTGTATGGTTGGTTTATACTGGCTGTGGTTGGTTTATACTGGCTGTGGTTGGTTTATACTGGTTGTGGTTGGATTATACTGGCTGTGGTTGGATTATACTGGCTGTGGTTGGATTACACTGGCTGTGGTTGAATTATACTGGCTGTGGTTGGATTATACTGGTTTTCTAGTTGCTGATATGCGTATAGATCTGTTGTAATTTCTCATTTCGAATCCATACAAAATCTTGCACATTCTGGTCAAAAGCTGGATCTTTAAATTTAAATTGAAATTTAACGCAGTAACACAATTCACCATAATTGACACCTTTCCCGGAAATAAAAGTCCTCTACAGATTCTCATAAACGTGAAATACAAGTAATTGGTGAATTTATGATTGATTTATACCTCTTTTGGTTGGTTGCAACTGAAACACGTGGTTCTAAATGTCTAACATATAGTCATATCTAACATGTAGTCATATCTAACATGTAGTCATATCTAACATGTAATCATATCTAACATATATTCATATCTAACATGTAGTCATATCTAACATGTAGTCATATCTAACATGTAGTCATATCTAACATATAGTCATATCTAACATATATTCATATCTAACATGTAGTCATATCTAACATGTAGTCATATCTAACATGTAGTCATATCTAACATATAGTCATATCTAACATGTAGTCATATCTAACATATAGTCATATCTAACATGTAGTCATATCTACCATATAGTCATATCTAACATGTAGTCTTATCTAACATGTAGTCAAATCTAACATATAACATGTAGTCATATCTAACATGTAGTCATTTCTAACATGTAGTCATATCTAACATGTAGTCATATCTAACAATGTAGTCATATCTAACATGTAGTCATATCTAACATGTAGTCATATCTAACATGTAATCATATCTAACATGTAGTCATATCTAACAATGTAATCATATCTAACATGTAGTCATATCTAACATGTAGTCATATCTAGCATGTAGTCATATCTAACATATAGTCATATCTAACATGTAGTCATATCTAACATATAGTCATATCTAACATATAGTCATATCTAACATGTAGTCATATCTAACATGTAATCATATCTAACATGTAGTCATATCTAACATGTAGTCATATCTAACATGTAGTCATATCTAACATATAACATGTAGTCATATCTAACATGTAGTCATATCTAACATATAGTCATATCTAACATGTAGTCATATCTAACATATAGTCATATCTAACATATAGTCATATCTAACATGTAGTCATATCTAACATATAGTCATATCTAACATGTAATCATATCTAACATGTAGTCATATCTAACATGTAGTCATATCTAACATATAGTCATATCTAACATGTAATCATATCTAACATATAGTCATATCTAACATATAGTCATATCTAACATGTAGTCACATCAGCAGTCGGCATGTAAACCTAGTGAGATACTCAGCTAGACGATTAGATGTAATAGGAAATATACATGTGTTGCAGATATCCGTATTTTCATTCAAGTTTCAATTAAAGCAAGTCAGCCATTATGATGAAGCGATATCCTTCTTTTATATAGATTTATTTTGTGCGTTTTAATTTCAGGTCCGTGGATCGTGGAAAGGGAAAACATCTTTATAGAGCCGAGTAAGTTAATTGTCATTTCCTGTGATTCTTTCATACATATAACCTTGAATTTTAATTCCTGGGGTGTCTGTTCCTTGTGATGTCAATAAGAAATAAGAGAATAAAAACTTTTGTGTGTTTGTAAGATGCCCCCGACCGTGGCCACGCTCAATAACGGCATATTCAACCTTTATGTCTGCATGACCTAGACCTCTCAGTTCATCACGTATGAAATCTCAATCTTGTATACAAGTAGTTTTACAGTTATGACTAATACTAAAGTTACAGACGGCGGACAGACAGATAGACAAACAGACAGACGGACAGACAGACAGACAAACCAAGGATGACAATCCAGAGGCATAAAACTATACTTCTATGTTACGGAGTATAAAACACAAATTCATGAATTGAATTAATAGTGGCTTGACTTTCTCCGAGAGTTTATCTATTTCTTATTAACACCACACTGACTTTTTATAGTTATAGAAATACTAAAGGGAGGGGGGGGGGGGGCAAATTAGCAAAATAAGGCGTATTAGTCTGGGGACCCGTAAGCCCCCCCCTTCCCCCCACCTACAGGGAGGAAAGCTCCTGGGTTATGTATATTGCAGTTTTTGCCTGGTTATTTCACGTTGGCCCTCTAGAAACTCTTGGGTTTTAGCATACATTGCATGGTGGTTTTGTATGGGAAGAAGTAGTGCAGTTTTGTTTTTGTTTATCTAATATGCGTTTTGTTTTGCGATTCAAATTATCACGTTCAAAGTTGTGACTTGATGGGGTAACAGAGGCCTAATCCCCGCAAACTCCTGGATTCTGATATTATCAATACCACGGTTTTTTGTTTTGGCCCTGAAGGTATATTTTCGACAATTCAAATCACGAAAACTGTGTGAATCGACTGCATCTTAGATGTCCACGTGCACAACATTTTACCTGTAAATAAATAAAATAAAAAATAAAAATAAATGTTTATTTGGTATATCCATACATAAAAACAAACATACATAAGATACCAAGGATAACCCATGAAAGCTCGAACTTTATTTCCAATGGGGTCCTTTTGATGCACGGATGTTTGCGCTAGGGGGTCATTTATGTGGGAGGAAACTGGAGTACCCGGAGGAAACCCACACACAATTCTACAATTTATAACACGAAATGCAGAACCCAAGATGCAAGTTTCAATTTTAAATTCAAAGAATGACTAAATTATGTGCACATTTATAATAGAATATATGATATTCTCTCAGTCTGTCTGTCTCTCTGTCTCTGTCTCTCTCTCTCTCTCTCTCTCTCTCTCTCTCTCTCTCTCTCTCTCTCTCGCTCTCTCTCGTTTTCCCTTGGGGATCCGGGTTAGAATAGGTCCTCAGTACCCCTTGTTTGTCATAAGAGGCGACTAAATGGGGCGGTCCTTCGGATGAGACCGCAAAAACCGACGCCCCGTATCACAGCAGGTATGGCATGTTAAAGATCCTTCTCTGTTCAAATGTCCTATAGGCATCGAGCATAGGCCTAAATTTTGCAGCCCTTCAGCCTCCATATGAATGAAAGATTCTCAACGCACTGCCATTCGAACATACAAATTCCGGGGTTTCGAATTCCAACCGAGGAGACTTGGAAAATGGACTACATTTTCACACCATTCATTTCCGGTTTGCGGCTTCAGAGGAGGGAGAACATGTGAATTACGAAGTAAGCCTCTTTAGACAGACTCGGTATGCAGTGGAATGGTGAGAGAGAAAGTAGGCGGGACCGATATAGGCGTATACGATCCCGAGCAATACAGCAAATTAACGCAGATTATATTAGAGTGCTTGTACCCTCAGACCAGGAGTCCAACCATCAGAGAGGTATCAATTATACGACTCCGCTCAAAATAGTTTTCTTCTATCAAAGTACATTTTACACAATAATCACGTGAATTTAGTGAAAGATGAAAGTACACAATGTGTCATTTTACTCGATGAAGCCGAAAAAGGGAGGTAACTTCCATAAATCTTCTTTCATTTATTGTTACCATGGAGGGATTTTAATTCAGTAAGAAATGCACATATAGCACAATTACCATAAAAATGGTGAAAAGTATGATATCTTTCTTTTATCATAGTGATGCAATGTTCTATTTTTTTTCACAGAACTTTGCATAATATGTCTTGGGCCTTAAAGGTCATAGACGATTTTCAAAAAAATTTTGTTTTGCACGAAAATGTCTTCTTCTTTAATTAACTTAACATAATATGTACTGTAAATAAGTCATTCAGAAAAAACCGTAAGGTACGTAACAGACGCTACAGAGCGTCAAATGTTGCTGTGGTGTGAAGTATCAAAATAGTAAGATGACTTATCTCCCTTGCTTGATGACGTCAAAAGAGACCAGGCTGACGCAAATGTGTATTTGACCGGGAATTTGGCATTCAATTGAAGTTTCCTGACTTCTATTTAAATGTGAATACTAAACACCTTTGACCTTGGTATCCACTCGTGAGAGTCTGTCGCAATTTTAACATCAAGGTGTTGGTCTCCAGTATTGACTGATTGAAATAAAAATATAATTAAATTACATGGCTTTACAGATTTTATGTAACATCTTAGTATGAAGCGAACCTGGGTAGACAAGATTCAAAATGGTGAAATACATGTCCTTTTGCTTACATTTGAATCAACACAATTTTCACCAAAATTTTCAAGTTCTATAGGTCTGGTTAATTTTTCATTAGTTTTTCAGATTTTCCTTAACATGTACATAAGTGTAACTAACCTATAGGGGGAGCTCTGTGGGGTTTCCTCTATTGCTACAATAATTCGGTCATTCAGCTTTAGAAATAATGGTCAGTATTTTCTTTAATTAACGTAGGTCGCGGGTTTACAGACCCTTTCTTCACAATCGAAAACCCCATCTGAAAATTTGACCGATGTATCTTAACAATGTATACTATTCTGTGAAAATTGTTTTTCATTCAACAGCACAGTTTTCTTTAGTAATTACGTCTTCAACATACCATTGTTTTAATGGTAGCGTCACTGTTTTCCATTGAATTATATAGAAAGTAATAGTGATTGACTTTATTCATTACATAATTCAGCTTAAAATAGACAGCAGTTTTTCCAAGGGGTTCTGGAAATGTTTTAAGAGACATTTTCAGCAGGATACATCGAAACATTTCTTTATAGGAAATCCCTGCCCAACGCATTAATTATTTGATGTTGTCCGATCTTCACGAAATTTGTATGATGGGGTAGGAATTAAATTATGAACTCGCCATTGTCAAATGTCTGTCATAATTGCGTCAAATCTCTGAATAAAACTTTCATAAACTGGGGAACCCCCATCCGATTTTTTACCGGGTTGTTCTAAAACGCTTAATGCCTAGCATTGCCAGCTCCCCTCCCCCCCCCCCCCCCCCTGTTGTCTGCTGCTAAACTTTATACAGTAACAGGATAAAACCTATTACTAACCGAAATTTTGCACCGGAAACCAAAGGAAGAATTAACAAATTTAAACGAAGCATGTTCTTCTTCAATCATAACTTTTGGTAATATTTATATAATTTCGGTGAAAGATTACGTTCTTTATATTCAGTCAATGACCTAGATGTATACTTTATTCAGACAACTGTTACATCACAATTGAATGTACATGTAAAAAGGCATTGAGTCGTAGGATTTGCGTACCCGAAAATGACGTAACCAAACCCGTGACCTACGTTAAATGCTTTTAAAAATTGTTTTTCTATAGTCTTATTTACACTACATTTAATAACATAAGTAATGGTGTGATAAAGGAATTTTCTTTCATTTTAATTTTGCATTTTATTGAAATACTTTCTGAACTTCATGTGTAGGCTAATATGAAGTCGTTGACTTCACCTGGGACCTGAAGCACCGAATGGGGGTAGATATATGAGAGGGAGGCCTCTGATGAGAAAATTTTTAAAAATAGATATGAATTCATGCAATTTTATGATATTAAAATGAAAAAAAAATATAGTTCTGTTTAATATATTAGACTAAGTGTATTCTTGTCATATTAACACAAAGAAAAAAAATTGCTTGTCTTCAATGAAATTTTAATGGTTTTGCGAAGACATCAATGATTTTTTATTTGACCAGTGATTATAATTATAATACGAAAATAAAACCTTATTTCAACAATATTTCATCAGCTATTGATCATTGTGAATGACTTGGACAACGGTCACTCATGGTAATTTTGTAAAGGTCACTTGGAACATATACTTTATAGATGAAAAGACCCTTCATTAAAACAGGTATTGATCGTATATCACACAAACAAGCAATAGGCAAATGGCTTTCAGACAAAGGTCATTCAAGGTCATTTTGTAAAGGTCAAGATCTCTCAGAGCAAATACCTTTTATATGAAAAAAACCAATTCATTTCAACAGTTATTGATCTTTGTGCGAGTTATTCTTCATGTCATGATGTGAAGTAGTTCATTGGTTAGATGCAGTTCGGGAAGCATCCATCAGATTTATTGATACTTTTATTCTATTGATTTGTATCAGTTCATCACGAGCCTTGAAAATTTGTTGACAAATGTTCTTTTCCTTATTTGAAATAATAGCTTTGTCGAATCTCTCCGTAGCTTCTACGTTGCTATGGTGTGGAAAACTTTCTCTTTAGGTGTTTTGCAATTGGAGAGTCAATATTTTCCCCAGTTGCGAGTTGGCTCTCCTGAAAAAGATCTCCAAACAATATACATGTGGCACATTATACTTATACAGGATTCTTAGAAAAGAGTAACATAGCCATTAGGGCTGCAATGATACGCCCCCTTCACGATACTATACATATTGCAATGCTTATGCAATGTTTCCAAACTGCCAAACGGTAAGATGCTTGTTGGCTCTGCACTCTGTAGTTTAAACCGATAAAGTTCATTATCGTTTTCATCAGACTCAAGGCAAACAACAATTTGAACATTATTGGACTCTATTTTGTCCCTCATGGAGGTATATTAGTAAGATAATATTGAAGTACAGGTCAAGCCTGATGCATTTTTACTGAACCCATTTGTAATAAATGTATTGAATTGAAAATCGAGGCAATGAATCGAACATTGAATCGAGCATATATATTGAACAGTTTCGATATTTCGGTGAATAGTTTCAGCCCCAATAGTCATCTGTACCTCAGCAACAAGTCGCCATTAAAGCATCTTTGTTGGTTACCAGAAAAATCTTTTTAAAAATACAAAATTCACCTTAACTATAGCAGGGCTTGAAACTAACTTTTTCTATCACCATGAGTCCAGCCGGACTGATAGGGTTTAATTTCAACCAGTCTGCAGAAAAATTTACCAGTTAAACATATTTCGTTAATGTTATTCAAATAAAATAATGGAATTTAACTTGATACTTACCATGGACAACATTGCAACACAAATCGGGTACATCTGATGTCTACAGAGGAATGCCAAAAGCATGTTTAAGAGTCGATAAGCAAGTTTTCCAAAATGACGTTTTAGAAAATTGACCAGTCCCATCAGACTGACTAAAACAAATGTCAGTAAATCCGCCAGACTTTTTAAGCCTTGTATAGGATGGATCAAAAACAAAGAATTATGATAATTATGCTTCTGCATTTTATCTTAGATGAACATATGGTATAGTTCTTTTTAGCTCTTGTGTAGCTGAAAGCTCATTAAGTGAGCTATTCTGATAACTTTTTATCCGGTGTGTTGTCTAGCTGTCTGTCAGTAAACTTTTAATATTTTTTACTTCTTCTCTAGAAATACTGGGCTAATCTCAATCAAACTTAACACAAATTATCATTTGGTAAGGGGGAATCAAGTTGATGTAAAAAAGGGCCATGCACCCTTTAAAGGGGAGATAATCAATAAAATGCAAAAATGTGGTGTAATTATCTAAAAATCTTCTTTTTAAAATGAAACGCTTCATAATTATTTTAAGGAGGTACTCTACATTGGCATAATGGCTGACTTCCTTTTAAAACATGGATGAAAATATAAATATCAGCAATATTTATTTGTCTATTCATTTAAAAAATTCTCGCCAATCTGAGTAGCTCAGTAGGTTAGCATGACGACTGCTGAACTGTAGATTGCATGTTCGAATCCAACAGGGGTTTAAATTTTTCTCAGATTGTTTTCAACTATTATAACTGCATTTTTTGACCAAATAAAGTAAATTTGAAAGTTTTCAATATTGTTGTACATATCCTCCACTTTTCATCCATATCAAATTTCTCTGGTGTATCATAAATCCTTAAGTGGAAAAGACACTGCTGAAATTTGTGCTGCAAGAGAGATAATTCTGTTAGAATTTTTGACTCCTTATGTACTATTGTGTTGCAAGAGAGATAACTCTGTGAGAATTTCTGACCCTGTGACCTGTGACATCTTTATGTAATTTATGATAATGCCATGAATCCTCCTCACCTCCTGCATTCCAATTTTTCATAGCTTAAAAAAAAAATCTTATATGACAGATAATACTTGGATTGTTTTTCTTATCGTTATTGAAGAGTGCTATTGAAATAATCCCAAATGTACTATGACTTTTGTCTTCATAAATGAATTGAGGTGTTTAATTAAAAACTTAGTTTGTGTCTGAGTAAATACTGATTTTTTTTATACATTAGGGCAATCATAGTGAAACTCTCAATTACGGATTTTATACATCTCTCTCAATTTAATTATTTGGCAAAGGTCAGTAACTTGTTTTTAAAAATATAAACCAGCAAGGTAAAAAAAAAATGACAGACGTGTGAGTGATGTTTTACAGAATATTGGTACGAGACAGATAACAAGTTACTGGCCTTTGTCATGCTGACATGTGTCGTCCTTAGATGGGCGAATAAAGACCAATATTCTGTATCATATCACTGTCATTTTTTTTTCTTTAAGAAATTTGAATTTTACCTTGCTGTTTTTTAAAAATGAGAATATATTGGTTTTTATTCACCCATCTAAGAACGATGTTCATTATAGTATGGTGTTTGTCCATCTGTCCTTTAACTTTTTTGTGTACAGCACATAAATTAGATACTACAAGACATAGAATCATCTTGGGGTAGAGGGGGTGTCGAACTTTAAAGTTAAGTCATTGTGACCTTTGATTAAGACAATAGGGCCAAATATGACAAATCCCTGTCCAATTCATAACTGGACAATTATTTGGCTGAGAATCATTGAACTTGATCTGTTAATGCATCTTAAGAGGGTCACTTAGGTGTGTCATGCCCTAGATCAAGGTCACTGTGACCTTTAATTAAGATGGTATGGCTATAAATGTCATAACCTGTTTTAGGCTTATGTAGATTTGATCATGAGTTTATAGAATCAACAAACCTTAGCAGTTGGTGCATCTGTAGAGAAATGTAAATTGCAGCATAAAATCGGGTCATTATAACTTGATTTTTAAAAAAAAAAATGTTTAAAGGGAGGTAATCCCTAGAAGTGTAAGAGAGTAATATTTAAAATATGATTGTATCAAGAATTGCACATTTTTTCATAAAATATAGCTATATAATTTGTAGAACAATACAAATAATTTGTTTCCAGCAACAGCTGACATGTAGTTCTTACAAAAATGCAGATTTAACAAGAACATCACACAACAGATGGAGGAGTTTTATTTGTCCCATGGGAGTAATGATCTAAGCCACGGTGTTTCCAGGAGTGCACTTGGACATGTATGCAAAGATCATTTTGATAAGAGCCAAATTGCATTAAAGATTGATTAATGAGTATAATGTAAGAAGGCTGTGGAAAATCCTCTGATTGGCTCAATTTTTGAAAAACTGAAACACTCTGTTGGATCCAAAATGACAAAAAATGATATTTTTCCCAGTAGATGTTTTCCTTATTTTTTTGACCAGATTTCCGAGGACTTCATTGACAGTCCCCACAATGCATGTTAACTCTGTCTCTTGGTTTCTTTTTCCCTAGATGTATGTAACATCTTGTGCCTTGTTGGGGGCTCTGAATTAGAAATAAATCTATTCTATTTTGTAATGATATAAAATGTAATTTCAGTAGTTATTTGAACAATTCAGAGATATATTGACCAGTCAATTGTTGTACCAAGGTTAACATGTTTTTGTATCGTACACACTTGGCTGTTTATGATTATGATTGATAAACATCTGACAGGCATATTATGTGCCGTGGTGGTGCACTTTAATTAATGAACGCATTTGAAAATATACATACTGAAATCAGCATGTTGTTTTGACTTTTCTCACTGTATGTCTGCAGACACAAGGTCAAGGTCATTGTTTAGATGTTATTCTGACTTTATGATAAGGATGAAGGTTGTTCATATTGGCTGCATCTAATTCGTGGTCCAAATGCTGCATCTGACCTATATTTTGTGTAAAGGACAGCTGTATAGGTTTCCCTCGGCCTAGAGTACATGTGTTTTATTTAACAAATTTATGTCTATTTTCATCTCATAATGGGTGTCTTCTGAGTCTTCTGATTATAAAAGTTCCATGAGGATCCGGGTTAGAATAGGTCCTCAGTATTCCTTGCTTGTTTTAAAAGGCGATTAACGGAGCAGTCCTTCTGATGAGACCACAAAAACTGAGGTCCCGTGTCACAGCAGGTGTGACACGATAAAGATCCCTCCCTGCTCAAAGGCTGTAAGCGCTGAGCATATTAAGGCCTAAATTTTGCAGCCCTTCACTGGCATTGGTGACGTCTCCACAAGAGTGAAAAATTCTCAAGAGGGACATTAAACAATTTTCAAAACAAATAATAAACTCTCTGAAATGAGCTTCTGTCATGATGAATAACCTTTATTTTTTTGTGAAACCTTCTAAACATATTAGACTGTAGATTTTCATCATTTAAAGTGAAAAATAAAATTTGGAGGAAAATTGTGAATCAGTCCCTTTAAACAATTTACAATCAGTCAATCAATCTGACTATAAAATGTGTTGAAATATCCAAGTTAGTAGAGCACTACAAGGACAAAAATTGGGATTGTAAAAATTTTGGTACGAAAAACTACCATGCAAGGTTTGTATCATAGCTGTACAAATACACATGATCTGCCCAGTTTTGGATGTGTCCTGTTGGGGGTGTTAGTTAGAGTTTGGACAGCTCTCATTTTAAACTTAACCCTGGGACTCTCTCAATAGAAAATTAGCTAAAGGCATTAACCTATGTGAACTCAAGAAAGCTGTTATTTCTGGAAATTTCAAGCCTGAGCAAATTTAAAACACGTACTGGGCTAATTGTATCTAGGAAGTATTGATTTCATCAGAACTGCTTTTAAAGTTGATGATCAGCCAATATAGGAAATATTGATGTTTCCAAAGCCACGCTACATTAAGTGTAAACCTGACTCGGATCTAGGTCCAGCAGTGGAATTTTTTATTGATCACAGACGAGTCTTCTCTTGTTATAGACACCCTAGAATTTTAACAAACTCAAGAGAGTGCAGAAATTAGCATTGATTTGGATCTGTATGATATGCTTTATATTTGCTTGATAAATCATATTCTTTGGTAGTCTAAATACACACACTTCTGTCTAGTATTCAATAGAATTTCTGTTGGATTTCAAGGGGTGGTGAATCCATTTGTCTGGGTTTGTGAGAGGGTGTCTTTTTGTTATTGTTATACAGGCATGTGCTCCTCCATTGTTTAAACCAACCTACTCACCAAACACTTTCAAAATGGGAATGGATTGAAAATTACCCAATGCATTAGTGGGACTGCTCCACATACGCATGTAATGGTATGGGAAGAAATTGATCTATATTGCTGTGACCTGATGATAGTGCAAATGTTTTCTCAGTGAAATGGGATCTCCAGGACTTCAGATTCTCCCAAGACCTCAATTACTACAGTGTATTGATTGCACTTCCTTTTCTCGGTCATTCCTGGGTCAGTTTTATTGCTTGTTGCTGTGTCACTGAAAAAAGTCACAAGGTGACCATAAAATGAATGCAGGAGGTGTGAAGTCAGAAGAGGGTGCCTTCAGTGACTTGGATTTCTTTGAATACCTTTGACTTCAGTGATGTCCGATATTCAATATTCTTAATTAAACACAGTGCCTGGAGTTCTTTGTAGTCTTAGGAGGTGCATTTCATAGGACATATATATGAGGAAAAAATATCAACTGGACAAAGAAAAGTGCAGGCTCAGTGGATAAAGTAGTTTCACTGAATTTTAGATGAAATCCATTATTGAATGATAGAGAGAGTTGGTCACGCTTGACATATTTTGATTTGGATGTCAAACAAATGGATGTTTATATTGTCGTGGTGATGTAAGGCGGAATTTGAAGGAAATATCATTGTGCCTACATGAAGTCCCAAGGAAATTGCAGTTAATGGTTTTTTTTTTCCTTCTGAATATTAGTTTATGACAATTTGCCAACGAAACCTTCGTCATTTGTTTTGTGTAACAAAACAGCATCATATGATATACAGTGTACCTATGAAGTTCTGAATCAGATCAGTTCAATTTACTTTTGGATTTGAGGACTGATAAGGCGATGGAGTTTGATACCTAATGTGCTGGTAACCAAATAAGCAGAAAATGAGTGATTAACACACAGAGAATTTAGTTGATAAAATGAGTACAGCATGTGCAAGAGCAAAAGGTGGATTTTTAATGAGAGTTTACAGGATGTGACACCCTAAATCTGGTTTTACAGGGAGGTACTGGTAATACATGGAATAGGATAGCAGAGGAGGAATGTTAGAGTTTAAAAGAATGAATCATGTGTAAAAAATATCTCCTGGTGTTCGTCCATCATTGCCTGAGGTTTACGTGATATTACAGTTGTTAAAGAGATCAGACAAGACTTAGGAAGTAAAGGGGTGATAATTAGACAAGTTGTTTACACCTTGAGGAAACAATGTGTTGGAATACCGTGATTCTTGTGAGTTGCTGAGCATGGATGGTGCTCACTCGCCCGAGTCCTTTAGAGAACCGCAGGGGGTGTACAGGGGATCTCATTCATCTCCGAGCAGGAATAAATTCGGGGAGATGCTCAATGCCAAAAAGCCACCAAGGAAGAAAGCACCGATTTCCAGGCAATGCCACAATGATATCTATGGACTGTTAGATGACTGTGTGATTAAAGGCTCAGTCGGAGTGCCCAAAGAGTGGACCCAGAAAGCACGAGGAGAATGGGGTCAGAGAAGTACTAGCTTGTCCCCGAACTTGGTCCGGCATCAGAAGAAGGTGTCCTCAGCTCCTACCTCTCCACTGGCCAGTAAGTGACCGCATGTTGTCTCACCGTATTAGACATTACTTCTGTTTTTGCTTGTATCATTTGTGTGTTGGTAAAAATTATTGATAAATTCTTGATCAGTTTTTGCATTGTCCATGCATCATGGCTTGAAGTGGAACATGACCCTAATGTCCTTGCTATCAAAAGATGGCCAAACTCTCTGCATGAATTTATGTATCTTTCATATCAAAGGTGTTCAAAGTTGGATACCACAGAACGGCACAATTATACAATTTATAATGTAGACTTGTGTGAGCTCAAGTATATCTATATATATATATCATTCATGACTTTAAGATGAATGAAGAACTGACAGAGTGTGATTCACTAGAAAGTTTTGCGGTTTTATTGTAGCTGATATTATGAGCTGAGATTTGTTTTACATTATAAAGGAATACTTCATTTTAACTAAATGCTCAGAAGTTTTAATGATGTGTCATGATCAAAATACTGTAGAAAAGTAGTATTACTGTCTGAATTTTGGAGAGAAATTTCTTGATTACTGGTGTCTATAAATGAGAAGTGAAGAATTATGTAATTAAAGCCTGCAGTATAACAACAAAAGAACACTCTCATAACTTTGTCACATGCTCTGTCTCTCCCTCTATTTTTCTGTCTATCTCTGTCTCTCTCTCTCTTGCTCTCTCTCTCTTGCTCTCTCTCTCTTCTCTCTGTCTCTCTCCCTGTCTTTCTCTCTCTCTCCCATCTCAATCTCTTTCTCAGTCTCTGTCTGTCTCTCTCTCTCTCTCTTATCTCTTTCTCTCCCTTTATTTTTCTGTCTATCTCTGTCTCTCTTTTTCTCTTGCTTTCTCTCTTCTCTCTCTGTCTCTCTCTCCCCCCTCTCTCTCTCTCTTATCTCTTTCTCTGTCTCTCTCTCTCTCTTTGTCTGTCTTTCTCTCTGTCTGTCTTTTTCTCTTTCTCTGTCTCTGTCTCTCACTGTGTCTCTTTCTCTCTCTCCATCTCTCTCTGTCTCTTTCTCACTTTCCATCTCTCTCTGTCTGTCTGCCTCTCTCTCGTTTTCTCTCTCTCTTTCCATATCTGTCTGTCTGTCTCTCTCTTTAAATCTGTCTGTCTTTCTCTGTGTCTTTTTCTCTCTTTCTCTCTGTCTCTCTCTGTGTTTCTCTCTCTCTCTCTCTCTCTCTCTCTCTCTCTCTCTCTCTGTGTGTCTTTCTTTCTCTCTCTTTCCATCTCTCTCTGTCTGTCTGTCTGTCTCTCTCTCTCTCTCTCTCTCTGTCTCTCCTACCATCTATTTATCTCCCTTTGTCTTTCTCCTAGTCTATTCCTATCTATCTTTCTCCTTCTGTCTCTCCATCTCTCTCCCCTCTCTTCCTCTCAGTCTCCTGATCTCTTCTTTCTCCCTGTGTTTCTTTCTCACGTATGTTTTCATCAATGTCATCATCATCATCATCATATCCAGTTTATTTGTTGATCAGGCCATCAATTAATCCTCTGTTGAGGATGGGGCCTGAATGTCCAGTCTCGATCTAAATGCGCCAAGGGAAATAACTCTTGTCACACAACATCCTTAGGTAATGCATCCAATTATATGATTAAAACATGCAATATAAATAAAGAACACTTTCATAACTTTGTCACATGCTCTCTCTCTCTCTCTCTCTCTCTCCATCTGTCTCTCCTCTCTCTCTCTCTCTCTCTCTCTCTCTCTCTCTCTCTCTCTCTCTGCCCCTCTCCATCTCTCTCTCTCTCTCTCTCTCTCTCTCTCTCTCTCTCTCTCTCTCTCTCTCTGCCCCTCTCCATCTGTCTCTCTCTCTCTCTCCATCTCTGGATCTCCCTCCTCTCTCCATCTCCATTATGTTTTCAACAATGTGCCAAGGGAAATAACTCTTTGTCACACAGCATCATCGTTCATATTCCTGGATCATTGAACCCTGAAGGAGAAACATTCTGTTCCAAGTTTTTTTATTGCATTAAATGAATGGAGATAATTCTGGCAAGCTGTGGATTCTTTGAAACAATGCAGTGATGTAAGTGATATGTTACAGTAGATAATCAATAAAACAACAGTGTCTGACATTTTAATGCATCTGCCTATGCCATTACAAATTGACATCCATGTTATCCTTTGGAAAGAAAGAGAGAGAGAGAGGGGGGAGAGAGGGAGGGAGAGAGAGAGAGAGAGAGGGAGAGAGAGAGAGAGAGAAAGAGAGAGATATTTTAATGCATCTGCCTATGGAATAACAAATTGACATTGCATGTTCATCCATTAGAGAGGGGTATGTGTATGTGTGATTTTAATGCATCTGCCTATGGAATAACAAATTGACATTGCATGTTTATCTGGTGGAGAGAGAGATTCAGTTTATTTTGTTATTTCATTTGATTTCAGTAGGTAAATGTGAAGATGTTTCAGATCGTGTACAGATAGACGAGGGTTCAATATTTACCCGTACGCAACATAAAGTAAACATTTAAGGTTTTATTAACATTAAGGGGTGTTCGTGTGTAAGGAAGAGACCAAATATTGACACCTTTCATCACAAGCATAGATTGTCCCAGATAAAGCAGATGACCACTGTATTTATAGAGCAGGTAAAAATCCAGGTGATTGAGGTAAATGGTTAATCTTAGGCTGGAGGGGCTGCCACAACATGCATCGGTTTGGTGGTTGACTCTATATTGATTTATCCCGTCATAGTTAAGCATGTGTAAACTTTTAAGGTCGTTTTTCTTTTACCGGTGCATGAAATTGTAACTCTGTATCTTCACAGCAAGGTATGTCATGTGCTTCTCAGTTAAGTCAATATTTTACTCTCTAGATACCAAGTAAAAAAATTATTTTTTCAAGTGTACTTATATTTACATTTTGATACTCTTAAATGTCGGTGTTGGTAGATACGGGAGTCTGTGTAGGGAATCATGTGTGCGTTTTGTTTGTGCATATTTTGTCATGTACTGGAGATGATGGATGGATGAGTAGTGACAAGGGATAGAGAATTAGTACTAAGTATGTAAGATGATTAGATCCGAATATAAAACAGATCCATATGTATTCAACACATGTGCTTAGTGTATGTGTTAGGTCATTTTCAATAATGCTGAAAGTGAAAACTTCATATGATGATGTTTGTAGAGGCTGTGTTTATAAGGGAGAAAACTCCTACTGTGTTACACAGTACCCCCAGTGTCAGGACAATTAACCTCTCAGACAGATACAAGGGAAGCCTGCAGGATTATTTCCATTGACTAACTCTGGACTCATAAAGTCGACACGAAAAACAGAATCATTTATTTATGCGTTCAGGACTCGACTGTAGGGATTTGTTTTACCTTGTGTTGTGTGGTATATATTGCAGTGCACAAAAGGCATGGCAGTGCCACGGATTTAGATGACCATCTCAGTTTCATCAGTGATACTGACAGCAATGACCCTTCGAGGATGTCACGGCGACAAGCACCACGACGACACACTTTAGGGGGAGATGACCTGGAAAATGGAGAAAGGGGAGATAAAAATGGAGATGTAAGTATTGGTTGTTAATACTGTGAGGTTAAGAGAGAGAGAGAGGGGGGGGGGGGGGGCTCAGGCATTTTAGTTATTTAGAGGGTGAGAAGGGTTAGATAATTTATATGCTGGGGGATTTAGAAATTTATGTGTGTGTAAGGGGGGGGGGGGGTAGGAAATTTTGTCCCTGGAAGTTAAGAGGTGTTCAGATTTAGAGGGGCTTCTTTTTCGCCACAAATTTACAAAATAATGCAAGTAAAACACCAGATTTCACACTCAAAATGGCTGAGTAATATGGCTAATACTTAACTCTCACATGTGCCCCCTCCTCTTTTGGAAATCCTGGTTCCACCACTGGATATTTTGGATAAGGGAATTTTGTCTCTGGCATTGATGGAAATATGAGAGGGTCAGGTAATTTTTTCTGGGGTGGGGGTGTAAAAACGTGAAAGATTTGAAGGGGTTGATTGTAATATGTTACCTCTAGTGGTGATGTGGGAGATTCTTCATTTTGTTCCTTGTGACAAAGTCGCTGCTTTCATTACAACGTGATTGTTTTTTTTTTTTAAATTTTAAAGCAAATTTAAATGTGTGTGAGCACTATAATCACAGGAGAGTGTGGTTAATACACTCTGCACTGTTATTCTGTTTTGGTGGTTTGTGAAATTCTTCATTTTTGTCATATTCTGAATGTATAAAACAGGGTATTGGTTTAGAAACAATTACAGAAACCTATTATCCCACTTTATGTTCTATGTAGAAGCCGGTTGATTTGATTGTATTGGCCGGTATACAGTGTTGAATGATTGATTGTCGGGAGTGCATGAATATTTAACTAATGCGGGGGTGACACCAGCTATCTGTACAGCTGTTGTCCTAAGTTTTGACCAATACTATGGATTTCAGTGCAGTGAGGAATTCAGCCATGCACAATGCAATGTCATTTCATCTTATAAAGGACCCTGGAAAGATCCTCGATTTTCACGCAATCGAACAGCCAGCATCTTTTATAAAGACAAGAATCTTACTGAATACTGAATCAGTCGTAATTTAAAGTTCGCCTGAAGCAAATGCTTTTCTGGTAGAGTTTTTGCAGCATGGATATAATTCACATTCATTTGAAGTTTTATAATAAGTTAACATATATGTTACTATATTGCAGATGTCATAATGATTGTGGGGTAGTGAATTACATGTGTATATTTGATGAGTGTATATATTAGATAGGTTTTGATTGTGAATCTAATTGTGAATCTATATTAAATATGTTATGATCCCAGTGAGGACATTTGTGGACAATAGATTACCCATTTATATCTGATGAATGATATTTGAGTAGAGAAATATTTTCAGTTTTGAAAACAGTCAATTTCCGATGCTAAGAATGGAATGGATTAGCCTTGTTTTATTTCCAGGCAATTAGAATCACTAATTAGTGTTTTATTTTGCACTGAGCCAATACACAGAGGCTTTTCCCAGCATGCTTTGGCTGCTGGTGTCAGTGCTCTCTTGTGCTACATGACTAATGAGTCCCGAAACTACAAGAAGGTGTGACCGTTTGATGAGAGGATTAATAGAAGTTATCGATTTCACATAGAACAATGCAGGCCAGAACTAGGGAAGGAAACTGCCCACCTCTAGATTCTGACAGAGGGAAAAAAAGAAGATGAAAACTGTTCGGATGGGTCATCAAATAGATAATTATAACCCACAAGTTCAAATCTAACGAAGACCTTCAGAGAGCTGCATTCAATTTCTTTGTATTTTCTTGTCAATTTCTTTTCTATTTTCTTTGGGAAATTGCTATCATTATTTTTAACAATTTTAAGGTAGTCTGCTTCGCTCTTCAATAACGTGATGATTTTTTGTTTAGTCACGACAGGATGAAGCAGATTTCTGATTGATATTGAAGTGGTTATTATTTACTCAAAGAAAAATGTATTGATCTACAAAAAAGGAGAGAAGGCCCCAGATGCCCCTAGGGATCCTATCAGTTATGTTTCAGAATTGTTGCACCTTCGTTTGTTTGTTTGTATGTGTCAACAGAACACAAACAGATGATGCAACACCTGAAAACCTCTGCCAACTTTGTACATGCAATAGTACTGGGCTTGTAGAGGATGGGAGTAGAAATGCATTGTTTCTTTTTAATAATTCATAGCACTTTTATGTTCTAATCTTGACATTTGTGATGAGAAATTTTAAGAGGAATTTGTGTTTCAGGCAATTTCTTGTCTATGGCCAAGATTTGTTTACAAAAGGTTTCAGGAAAGATAGCCTGAATGCATGCAAAAGTACCAAGACAGATTGTGTAAATATAAGCTTGCAATAAAACCAAACAAAGCACATTTTAGTGCAGAAGTATAGGAATGTGAGATTTTGACAGTAAGCATCTTGGTGATGACTGAGAAGAGCTAGGGCATCTTCATCATCAGAATGTTTGTATTGATCACTCAAGGCCTTTAATTATGGGGTTTTGAACTGCTCGTTTAATTAGCAGAATAACTTAATTTCAACTAAACTGGCTGGCCAAGTATTGATCTAGATAGTCCGGAAATTCTCTCCAGTGTGGCAGAAAGAAAACTGTGTCCTTCATGAATTGCGTTGTCACGCCGAGGATTGGATACTAGCTACAAGAAATTGAAAATTATCTTATCCTGTGAAAAATTCAAAGTGGATTCTTCTTGGATGATTTGTGCATGCTGTTTGTTTTTGTGTATTTTCAGCATTCAATGCATCTATTATAGTGTTTGTTAAGGGCTGGTTTTGTAAGTATTGAACAGATTGGATGTTACGTTCAAGTCAGAAGTAGTAAGATGCTGTTCCATTTGTTAAGTGTAGAAACTGATGTATATGTACTAAAAATTACACATCTCTGTTTTGAAATATGGAAATAACAAGATGTTCTTTTGATCATGGTAATTTGTATTCCAGTAGAATGTCTGTAGGATTTTCACAAGTAGATTTTGTTATGATGCCTTACAAAGCTGATATAGGTAACATTTTTTTGTATGATGCCTTGAAAAGCTGGTAGTTAACAGTTACTTTATAAGGCTGGTAGTTAACAGTTGCTTTATAAAGCTGGTAGTTAACAGTTACTTTATAAAGCTGGTAGTTAACAGTTACTTTATAAAGCTGGTAGTTAACAGTTGCTTTATAAAGCTGGTAGTTAACAGTTACTTTATAAAGCTGGTAGTTAACAGTTACTTTATAAAGCTGGTAGTTAACAGTTGCTTTATAAAGCTGGTAGTTAACAGTTGCTTTATAAAGCTGGTAGTTAACAGTTACTTTATTAAGCTGGTAGTTAACAGTTACTTTATAAAGCTGGTAGTTAACAGTTGCTTTATAAAGCTGGTAGTTAACAGTTGCTTTATAAAGCTGGTAGTTAACAGTTACTTTATAAAGCTGGTAGTTAACAGTTACTTTATAAAGCTGGTAGTTAACAGTTACTTTATAAAGCTGGTAGTTAACAGTTACTTTATAAAGCTGGTAGTTAAAGGCATAGGGTCTATCTTTTATCTCAAAAATGACATCACAATATTTTGCAAGAAGAACTCCAAAAAAACCAAAAATGGAGTATTAATTACGAGTTATCTATAGCTGCAGCACTTTGAAATTGAAGTCATTTTGACGTTTTAGCCCTTTATAAATGTTTGTCTGGAGGACAATATATTAAACTGGTACCCTGCTGATTGGTGGCTACACACAAACACAAGAGATGCAAAGTCAACAGGGTACCAGTTTAGGCAAATGAGAACAGGGAATTATTTTGTAATTGCTATCATATCCAATGTGTTTGTAAACATTCTGAGGAACATTTTGTGATTTTCTAGTTATGATCTTTAATTTCGCCACCTTTTTGGAACATGCAAAATTTTACCAATATCTTAGACCCTATGCCTTTAAGAACAGTTGCTTTATAAAGCTGATAGGTAACAGTTTTTTATATGATGCTTTGTGAAGCTGATAGGTAACAGTTTTTAATATGATACCTTATGAAGCTTGTAGGTAACAGTTTTTATATGATGCTTTGTGAAGCTGATAGCTAACAGTTTTTTATGACATTATGCAGGATGATTGTAATCATTTCCTTAGTTCCCAGGTTTCCATAGCGATAATGTTAGAATGCCTGCAGTCCTCAATTTTCATTTCCTTAATGCAAGAAATTGTTAATAGTCAGAGAATTTGCTGGAGTTACAGGCTTCTGTTGGTTGAGATAGCTTCACTTTTAATGAACAAGAGGCTCACAGCTCTTCTTTAAAGAGGAATAACACACCAGGGAAATAATGGAGGATATGTACAATAATATTTTGAAATTGAAAATTTTCACATTTTACTTTATTTAGTCAAAAAATGCAGTTTTAGTGGAAAGTAATTTGAGAAAAAATTTAAAACCTCTGTTGGACTAGAACCTTCCATCTACAAATCAGCAGCTGACTCGTTAACAGATTGAGTTAGGCAATCAAATTCAAAGGAATATACAAATATGTCTGATATTTATATTTTCATTCATGTTTTAAAAGGAAGTCGGCCATTATGACGCTGTAGTACACCTCCTTAATTAATGATATATTTTTTACCTAGTAATTCTATCTGTTGTGAATGAAACATAATTACAGGCCTTAGTGATTTACAAAATAAACACTTATAGTAGGACAATTATGCAAAATTTTCGATGATCCATTAAATATAAATATTATATTGTCTTTGATATTGCTAAGGATAGATTGCCTTAACCACCAGGGAGTGCTGATTAGGGTAATTACAGATTTGACATGTGTAAGGGTGACACCCATCAATAGCAGTAGGTTGTGTTTGACATGCTTTGTGATTATATTCTGCATTTTGACAATTTTATTCTTCATTTGATGATTTTATTCTGACGGAGGTATCAAGATACATATCTCATCAATCGAGGCATCAGAATAGAACAGCCCTGACAATATCTGTAGGGTTTTGTCTCTCTTCCTGTTCCAGCATCAGACTGCCTGTACATGTGCTTGGTATGGATTAGTTGAGTGAATGGTCTAATGTGTTGTGGTCTCACTGGACCAGTGGATTATACATGCATGACTGGGATGGAGGGTCTGGCGTGTGTTTAGAACAACCTCCCTGTAGTATAGAGGCAGAATGGGTTATTATTTTATGGTTATGTTTGGCTGGTGAAATGTCGATTGGATTTTAGATGTAATATTGTTCTACCCTTTTTAACATTGCAGTTTGTGTGTCATTCATTAGCTGGAGTTGCGTGCTTTCTCATTTAGAGTCTTGTCCACACAACATTTGTCTCTTGATTTCATAAAGAGAATAAATGGGGGATAAACAGATCTGCCAGATATTTTGTTGTTCTAGTAAAGATGTCAACTTGTCGTTTATTTAAAAAAAAATGAATTATCAACTACATAGCTTTTGGTCAAGAGCCTGGGCTGATTGGTGGTGATATGACATTTTTGCTGAAAATCTTAGATGAAATACACATGTTGAGAGGTGACAATGGGGATGTGAATTAACTGGTTAGATAGACTCTGTAGGTGACGATAAAGGTGTGAATTAGCTGGCTATAGATTAGAGAAATTTTATGTGTCTTTCGTCTCCTGTGATGGCTATAAGAATGCCTGTGAATTATTCATCCTCTAACCTAAGAATCACATTGTCCAGCAATTAAATGTCCCCCCCTGTCAATAGCCTTCTTCCTGCAGGCCATGACAACAATTTACATCTGGGTATAAATGACATCAGTTATTCAAGTCTATGAAGTCACAGCAGGAGGGAGTGGAGTTCTCCTATAACATAAAAGTATTGAGGGGGGGGGGGGGGTATATCACCTTGTTGTGACAGCATGATGGGTAATTTGGAGGGCTATTTATTTGTATGGATATAAAGATTTAAGACAAATAAAAGATAGTTTGTGGAAAAATAACTGGGATGCTTTCTTCACAGATTGGTTAGAGTGAAAGGTGAATGTACAAGCTTATTTATAAAACCTGGAGATTATTTTCAAGAACACATGGAGAGGGGGGGGGGGGGGGGGGGGCACATCATGAACCAATTTCCTATGCTTATCCCATGGCAATAATTTGGTCAGAAATGAAATGATGATACACAGGCAACATTTAATTTAGAGGGGCGCCCTAGACACCATAGGGATTAGAGGGGGTGTTGAAATGGACATTAGCAGTCCAGACTGTAGTATTTATAGCCCACCAGGGTCTACATAATTTCACCTGTGTACAAATGGCTGTACCAATACAAATAAACTATAGGCACCAGCTGTAACCTGAGGCACATTTACAAAAGGCATTGCAAGGCTGGTCACAGTTTGAGTTTGGACACTTAGTAAAGTGGCATTAATTTTTCTGGACAAGTCAGTTCACTCAGAGATCAGTGGATAACTAAGATACTTGTTCATATAGTGCACTCTGGATTCATTTGGTATGGATTATGAATTTCTTCCATGTTGTTGGATCTGATATGTGTGGATGGAAACTTTGGATGCGGATATCACGGATGTGTGTATCTATAAATCTGCTGTGATTTATTCCCACGTGGAATGTTTAGTGGGATGAGAAAGTTTATAAATCATTGTGAATTTACCTGAAAATATTTTATTAAGATCATTTTCATGTAAAGTAGGCAGATGTAAGAGATTTATTTTCAGAAGTTGCTGATAATTGAAGAAATTTTTGTGCTATTTTTACCCTGGAAATTGTTGTTTATAGGGAAATTACAAAAGATCTGGCTGTGATACAGAGAAAATGAACTTTACCTATCTCTATCTGCACAATTACCTTGGGATTTAATTATTTACGTAATACAGGATGTTAATAGCTTGTGTTTCTCACAGTTAGACCACAGAGATTGTATACATGTGAGACCTGTAGAGAGGTAAAATACTATTGGCCTACATTCCAATGTGATGGGGACTAGATAATCCTGAAGGGACCTCAATCAGATCTCTGACCTTGGCATCAGCGGCTGGAGGAGGAAAATCAATTTTTCACAAACTGAGGGAAGGTATAGGAAAGCTGCTTGTGATCTTGACAAGTTTTATGAAGGAATAGTTCACATTTTCAAACACAGCTAGTTTCCATGACAATCTCATCCGTCCTCCTGATGAATTGATGAATGCTAGTGGTACAAAGCTATTTGACATCTGATAGAATTCCGATCTCAACAGCAATAACAGGGAATAATACACGGACGTGAGAGGACATCCAAAGTGAATGTTCTGAAGTAGTCCAAGGCTCAAAAATGTGTCAAATTGTGAGAGGTTGCAGACTTGGGGAGATGGAATTAGATTTCTGTGGTTAGTCGATCTCTGCGACAGTGTGTATTGATGAATTCAAAATGAAGGAACGATCATGATGGAATGCAAAGAGTGTGTAAGGTCTGTGCAAATTATGATACTGTGTAAATCAAGACTGCTTAATTTGCCATGTATAGATATGACTTTGACATCCATTTTGAGGAGGTGGTGATCGTCGTACATGGCTGATGTTTAAGGCAATGAAGGATTCTGTCCTGAGCTGTCTGTTCGGGGGATTCACAGCTCATTCCCAATGTGGACAGGAAGTTACCCGGGATCGCAGCCCACACCAACAGCAACCCACAGCAGCCACGGGTTGGAATGTAGGTCAGGAAAAAAGCAGAAGGGGGCCCACTAAAAAGATCCCCAGGGGGACAAGCCCGAGGCTGCAAGAAAATGTTTCGCTGGTAGTTTCAACCCACCAACCCTCCAAAAGGAGACCCCAGTATTTGTTGGATCTTAAGAGTGACACTCCATATTTGGAATCCGACTCGATGGTGAACAAGACGAGGACCCCAGCCTCCGACGGGAGCTATCAGCAACAGCCACAGATGCTGAGAACAGAAGCGGACATCCACCAGTCTTACCATGACAACCAACACTATGATGACCTTCCTGTCAGGGGAATCTTAAAAAAGAAGCTGCATTCACGGATAATTTCACCTAGTTCTGTGTCACAGAGCATGGCTGCTCATACTGCCAGGTCCCCTGAGAGTCCCATTTATCTGTCCCTCCAGTCTAGACAAGGGGGTAACACTCGAGTCCAGTCTATCGATCCCCAGGGACCAGACAAATCTGTAAGACTGGAGGAATTGTCTCAGGAGTCCATTGATTTCTTGAACTTCCTGCTCAGTGAATTTAGGAAGGAGGTAATTTATTTTCTTGAGGTTTTGTGATGCTGCCATTTAATTGAATTTCAGCAGAACTGTGTATCAGAATAGTGAAAGTCTCACTAATAAATATAATTAACCAGACTTAGCCCTATGTTGGGAAAACCCACCAACTTTATAACATAACTGATAATTAACTGAATATTAACAAGTGTTCATGTATCGAAACCCAGCTATCGAAAATGAACATTTGTGCCAAAAAGATAAAAATTATGCAATAGGGAACATGGAATGCATTAATCTTTGACAATGTATGGGCTGCAGCTGCAAATAGTTCTGTATGCATTTTTTTTTATAAAAAAAACGTGTTACTAAGTTGCAGTAGTACAATAGTTTAAGTGTCTGTCTGTCCAACAGTCTGTCATCATCATGAGTTTCTGTTTGTCCATTTATTCTGAGTCTCTGTCTGTCCATTTATTCTGAGTTTCTGTTTGTCCATTTATTCTGAGTCTCTGTCCATTTGTTCTGAGTCTCTGTTTGTCTATTTATTTTGAGTTTCTGATTGTTCATTTATTCTGCATTTCTGTTTGTCCATTTATGCTGAGTTTCTGTTTGTCCATTTATTCTGAGTCTCTGTTTGTCCATTTATTCTGAGTTTCTGATTGTTCATTTATTTCGAGTTTCTGTTTGTCCATTTATGCTGAGTTTCTGTTTGTCCATTTATTCTGAGTTTCTGTCCATTTATTCTGAGTCTCTGTTTGTCCATTTATTCTGGGTTTCTGTCCATTAAATCTGAGTCTCTGTTTGTCCATATATTCTGAGTCCCTTTCTGTCCATTTATGCTGAGTCTCTGTTTGTCCATTTATTCTGAGTCTCTGTCCATTTATGCTGAGTTTCTGTTTGTCTATTTATTCTGAGTCTCTGTTTGTCCATTTATTCTGAGTTTCTGTTTGTTAATTTATTCTGAGTTTCTGATTGTTCATTTATTCTGAGTCTGTGTTTGTCCATTTATGCTGAGTCTCTGTTTGTCCATTTATGCTGAGTCTGTGTTTGTCCACTTATTCTGAGTCCGTGTTTGTCCATTTATGCTGAGTCTCTGTTTGTCCATTTATTCTGAGTCTCTGTCCATTTATGCTGAGTTTCTGTTTGTCTATTTATTCTGAGTCTCTGTTTGTCCATTTATTCTGAGTTTCTGATTGTTCATTTATTTCGAGTTTCTGTTTGTCCATTTATGCTGAGTCTCTGATTGTCCATTTATTCTGAGTCTCTGTCCATTTATCCTGAGTTTCTGTTTGTCTATTTATTCTGAATCTCTGTTTGTCCATTTATTCTGAGTTTCTGATTTGTCATTTATTTCGAGTTTCTGTTTGTCCATTTATGCTGAGTCTCTGTTTGTCCATTTATTCTGAGTTTCTGTCCATTTATTCTGAGTCTCTGTTTGTCCATTTATTCTGAGTTTTCTGATTGTTCATTTATTCTGAGTCTCTGTTTGTCCATATATTCTGAGTCTCTGATTGTTCATTTATTCTGAGTCTCTGTTTGTCCATTTATGCTGAGTCTCTGTTTGTCCATTTATTCTGAGTCTCTGATTGTTCATTTATTTCGAGTTTCTGTTTGTTAATTTATTCTGAGTTTCTGTTTGTCCATTTATTCTGAGTTTCTGTCCATTTATTCTGAGTCTCTGTTTGTCCATTTATTCTGGGTTTCTGTCTATTAAATCTGAGTCTCTGTTTGTCCATATATTCTGAGTCCCTTTCTGTCCATTTATTCTGAGTTTCAGTTTGTCCATTTTTTCTGAGTCTCTGTTTGTCCATTTATTCTGAGTCTCTGTCCATTTATGCTGAGTTTCTGTTTGTCTATTTATTCTGAGTCTCTGTTTGTCCATTTATTCTGAGTTTCTGATTTGTCATTTATTTCGAGTTTCTGTTTGTCCATTTATGCTGAGTCTCTGTTTGTCCATTTATTCTGAGTTTCTGTCCATTTATTCTGAGTCTCTGTTTGTCCATTTATTCTGAGTTTTCTGATTGTTCATTTATTCTGAGTCTCTGTTTGTCCATTTATTCTGAGTCTCTGTTTGTCCATTTATTCTGAGTTTCTGATTGTTCATTTATTCTGAGTCTGTGTTTGTCCATTTATGCTGAGTCTCTGTTTGTCCATTTATTCTGAGTCTCTGTCCATTTATGCTGAGTCTGTGTTTGTCCATTTATTCTGAGTCTGTGTTTGTCCATTTATGCTGAGTCTCTGTTTGTCCATTTATTCTGAGTCTCTGTCCATTTATGCTGAGTCTCTGTCCATTTATTCTGAGTTTCTGATTGTTCATTTATTCTGAGTCTGTGTCTGTCCATTTATTCTGAGTTTCTGTTTGTCCATTTATTCTGAGTTTCTGTGTGTCCATTTATTCTGAGTTTCTGATTGTTCATTTATTCTGAGTCTCTGTCTATCCATTTATTCTGAGTCTCTGATTGTCCATTTATTCTGAGTCTCTGATTGTCCATTTATTGTGAGTCTCTGTTTGTCCATTTATTCTGAGTCTCTGTCTGTCCATTCATTATGAGTCTCTGTCTATTTATTCTGAGTTTCTGTCTGTCCATTATTCCCAGTATCTGTAAAGAGTACCAGTTCAGAGTTTCCTCTCAGATATACTGCAGAATTAGTGGGTTGATAGAGGAAGATGTCATTGGTTTTTTGTTATGATAGATTATTTAATAATCATCATTGTTACTGTGGGATGATTTAATGAAAAGTTTTATCAATATTACTGTGGAATAATTTTAATTCGTGGGGCCAGGGGGCCAATGTTTGTGGGTAAGCAAAATTTTCCTGGTTCGTTTGGACGTAATTTCGTGGGTAAGCGATACGATGTCACTAGGAGAGATAACTCTACTTGGTTTAAAAAATGTTCGAGGACACGTAAATTCGTGGGTAAGAGTGACCCACGAAATCCGCGAGCATCAATCCCCCACAAACAATGGTGATTCCACAGTATTGCATAATAATTATAGTTTTATAATGTTATTCAATGATTGTAGGATTGTATAATCCTATTGTAGTATAAATTTTACAGTAGGATTATATAGGTCCATGAATGTTGTAGGAAAGTGTCAACAAGAGAGAGGCTTTCTTAAACATGCTGGCCAAGCGATATCCTCAGTATGCAGAGAGAATCCATCGTCCAGCCAGTGAGAGTGGGTACCCTGCACAGGTAAGGAGCTGTTTTTCTTGTATTGACCTGGTTTGTTAGAAGAGGGTGGGGGGGGGGGCAGACCTAAGGAGGCATGTGCTTTTAGAGGTTATATAGGCATCTCCATGCTTCTCTTGGTTGTCTGCCATTTGATGCCTTCTGCTGGCTTCTGTAAAAATGTGTTAGACCCGTCGATTTTTAAATGATTTATTAACTTACCTGATTTGAAAGCTCAAGTGTCAGACCTATTCTGATTATTTTTTGTCCAGGGTCTGTTCATCTGTTTGTCCGTAAACTTTTTACATTTTCGACTTCTCCAGAACCATTGGGCCAATTTCAATAAAACTTGGCACAAATCATCCTTGGGGACTCAAGTGTGTACAAAGGAAGAGGTAATCTCTTTTCTAAGGGGGGATAACCAAAAAATAGTTGGGAGTCATTTAAAAATTTCAAGAACCACTGGGCCAGAAAAGTTTGACTGTATATGAAAGTTTCATGACATAGTGTATATAAAAGTTTTAATCAAATCATTGCTCCCAGGGGTAGGGTGGGGTCACAATAGGGGATCATAATTTTTTATGTGGATGCATAGCAAAGAACGTTTAACAATCCTTTTCTCAAGAACAACAGGGTACCAAAGTTTTTGACCTCCGATTTTGAGCTACTTCTAAGAAATGTTAACCTAGAAAATATCTCTTGAAGCATTTAAGGCAAGGCTTTCATGTTTTGTGTATAGATTCCTTATGGCCAAACATTCCATACTGTGATCAGTGACCTTTTGACCTTGTATCACAGTGACCTTTTGACCTTGTATCACAGTTATGTTGTGACCTTTGACCTTGTATCACAGACCTTGGGTCTAGGTTGGGACCACAATATGAGGTTAAAAGTTTTCATGGGAATAAAGATTTAGAAAAAATCTTAAAAATACAACAGCTGAACAACAGCAGAGTCAAGGTGACTCAGGTGAGCAATGTGGCTCATGGGCCTCTTAAGTCTTGTGATCCTTTTTTCTTACTGAAAGATGTGAGTGTTAAGTGAGTTCCTGTATTGACATTCGGATGATGCTCATCATTCAAAGCCAGAATTGTTAGGTAACACAATTACATTAATGATAGTGTAAGACCCAAAGCTTGGAAACTGAAACTCAATAATCAATGTCAAGTCTCCACATTCCATCCACATTCATTTCTTATGCTAGGCAGAATCGCACATTTACTTCATTTATAAAAAAAATTTGTAAGGCTGAAGACCTGAATGTCTCCTTCACATTTCTTTCTCTTGCTTCGCGTCTGATCTGATGATCCGCGCATGTCAACTCGGCGTGATCCGACTCTTGGATCAAGTTACTGTAGTAATGATAAATTTATTATATACCCCCTTATGCATTTTTAAATCCACATTTAAAAGGTAATTTATCAAACAGACAGATGTATAGTGTAATTATATTTTGTGTACGCAGTTTTGTTTATAACGCAGTCAAAATTTTCCACAAATAACGTTGCGTTGCGTTGATGCATTGTGACGTCATCAGTTTCAGAGGATACTGACACGGAATCAGAAAACCACAGTGTGGTGATCCGGAAAATTGGATCACACTCGGGGAAATCAACAGAATCAAAAAACAAAACATTGATGGGTATATGATAAATTGCATTACTGTTATAAAAATACTTCTCCACAATCACGAGGATTCAGAAAAACAGATCGCTTGTAAAACATTCATTTTGGTGATGGTTTTAATTTTTATTGTTTTTATGGTGTGAAAACACCACACCCAAAATTTAGATCCCCCCTCAACCCTCCCCCCTGGCCCTAGGGTCATCCAGCATAGATGAGTTGTCTTTTTTCCTATACATAAGTTTGATAACATAATGAAGACTGGGCCTCGGTTTAATGGCTCTCATGGCTTCAAACAAACAACAAAATAAAAATGGAAACAAAAACTGAATTTAAAATGGATACAATTTACCACATGGAATGCAATTTATTCTCATGATTTCACAATGAAGTCCAAAACAGTGTGGAAATTTGTGTAAAGTCATATAGGTAGGGGTATTTCAAACTGGCATAGAAAATTTGCAATTTGTTTCTATCAAAAATGAATATATCCCTCTTTTTCTCAAACTGTGAAAATTTGACCCCATGAAAGTGTTTCTATGGTGCATGGAAAAACTTCTGATTTGTAGTATAAATTTTTGAAGAAGTTAAATAAACTCATTTTTCAATATTGATACTAAGAGAAGTATTTTCATTTAAGAAAAAACACCTTTAAAATCTTTAATTTTTTGAGAGGTTTGTTTTAGTGATACGGTCACATGGCCACTACACGACAGTAAACAAGACAATTCTTCAACATCTAGGGCCTACAAGGTAGTGTCATACTTATTTTTCTCACACACCACAGAAATGCATTTTACAGACTGACAGTACTTACTAAGGTTAAATCATTTCTAACACGGACCAGATCTATCACTGTTAAATTACCGACAATCAAAACATTGTGTTTAAAGGGAAAGAACTCTGTAGCAATTGGCCAAATCACCTAGAATTTCTGTTGATCAAGAGAGAAACCCTCAAGGTCTTGAATGTGTTTATGTTTAGAGACAGAATTTGTATTGTGCATACCTGAG
>NC_079173.1:6710096-6815096 GCF_947568905.1 Ostrea edulis | reverse complement strand
CTCAGAATCCGTCTGAAGCAATTTATCAGCAGTTAAATTCCTGGGGAGCCCCCTCTGGAGATCTCTGTTGTTGTTAATGATACTGGATGGTTTTACTTCTGAAGATGATAAGGTTCTCCTGAGCTGTCAGGTATAGGTGAGCTATTGGGATAAGGAGACAGGGGGGATGATGGAGGTCCTCTAGAGTGTGAAGAGTGGGGGCTGTGTGGAATTCCTGTAGGGGATTGTGGTATTGGGTGTGTGGCAGAATGAAATCTGGTAGGACTTCAGAAATTGGATAGGACTGAAAGTGTATGAATTGCTATTTCATGTGTTAATTATAACAGAACTTTATTTTGGGAATATGATGAAACTTGACATGTTGTACCATGACTAAGCCAAGAAATCAGTTGTTTTCATTTTAATGAAAATTTAATTATGTATGAAAAACACGGTATCATGATATTCTAATTGCTTTTCCCTTGATATTTTAAAGTTATAAGCATGTTTTCTGTACTGATGGAATTTTGATATCAACTTGCAGTTGGTTGTAAATTGTTTAATGTCCCACTAGAGAATCACTCACATGGAGACATCACCCAATGTCAGAGAGGGGCTGCAAAATTTGGCCTATGCTCAGCACTTATGGCCTTTGAGTAGGGAGGGATCTTTATCATGCCACACATGGTGTGACATAGGACCTCGGTTTTTGTAGTCTCATCCGAAGGACTGCTCCATTTAGTCGCCTTTTATGGCAAGCAAGGGGTACTGATGACCTATTCTAACCAGGATCCGCACAGGACAACTGGTGTGAAGGAGAAGCTTCAGATGTTTTGTGCCACGACATATGCCAGAAGTGGTGTAAATCAAATGTGAATTCTAAAAAGTTTCAAAGAACTTATAGTGAATTTGAAATCACAAAACTTTTTCTAAATCAACAGCATCAAAACGTATGACTGTTCAACACTTTACACCTCATTCATCATGATAAAGTAAAGACTAGACTTTCTGACATCATAGACTGCTACTTCTTCAATGAAAATGGAACACAGAAATATCATATCTTGTGATCATGCAAAAAAATTCTATGCACAAGTACTCTGGCTTTGATGTTAAAAAGATGCTGGAGTTCCTTATTGATAATATCTATTTAGTTTTTGGTGATCAGGTCTTACAACAGTCTGTTGGGATTCCAATGGGCATATATTGTGCTTCTTTATTATCTGACCTGTTTTTGTTAGCTCACTTGAGCTGAAAGTGAACTTTTCTGATTGCCTGTTGTCTGTCATTTGTCCATCCGTCTGTCCATATGTCTTTTACATTTTTAACTTCTCCAGAATCACTGGACCAATTTCAACCAAACTTGGTAAAAAGCATCCTTGTGTGAAGAGCTCTCAAGTTTGTTCAAATGAAGGGCCACACCCTATTTTAAGTTAACACCCCCAAATTGTAAGATGCCTGTCAATCAAACATTTAACAATAGATCTTAGGTGGAGTGACATCTGCAGACACTGTGATCTGGAGCTACCCAGAGAGGTGTTTTGATAACAATAACAGCCACTACCTACAGGCATTCCTTAGATCTTGAGGAAACCCAGTATATCTGAGGTTTGATAGCGTTGACCTAGCTGTCCACAACTGATATTTTCTCGCAATTTAATTGTTTTTAAAAAGACCCCTGAACAATGCAATTTCAATATAATTGTAATTTCCCCCCCTCTATATACATGAATTATAAATTACACAATCAGAAGTCAAACAATAATTTCTAAAAGTTGTAACTTATTGAAATAATTTATGTCATCAGTTTACGATACCTCTTGCATATTTATAACAGAAATTATTCATTGAGTCGATGATTGAGAGTAAGAGAGAAAGAAAGAAAGAGGGGGTGGGTGTATAATGTGTGTCAGTTACCCTTACATGTAGGAATACAACTGTTTTTCAAACACTATGATCACAGGAACTCTGCAGAAGTCCCTGAGCACTGGTATTAAACTGATGATAGTAACGATCGTTACTATCATCCCAAGATGGCGGAAGGAAATTCCGGAAAGACCACGTTTACTTATTATATCTATTTGTATTATTTATTTGCGAATGATATGTAGGCAAGAAATATCATACACTAGCAACAATTACGATCAGGTGTTATTTTATCTTTTATACGGCTCATATGAACAGAAAATTCGTCGTTGAAAAAACAGCGAGGATGATAGTAACGGAAATGAATGATGATAGTAACGTAAAACTTTCGTTACTATCATCCTCACTGTTTTTTCAACGATGAATTTTCTGGGCCAGAAGAGCTGAAATTTACATGAAAGCTTCCTGACATAGTGCAGATTCAAATTTGTTAAAATCATGGAACCCCCCCCCCCCCTTCCCCGGGAAGGTCGGGACCAAAATGAGGGATCAAAGTTTTACATGCAAATATATAGGGAGAATCAGAATCTTTGAATATGGGCCAAGGAGACTTTCAGGTGAGCAATGTGACCCATGGATCTCTTGCATTCTTATGAGGCAGAATTTACTTGAAAATTTCTACATGAGAGGAATAAAATTCTTACTGTGGTATTCAGTCAAACATTTAGATACATTGACAAAGTATTATTTAATTAACAATATTTTTTCCATTCGATATATCCTAGTGAACTTGAAATAAAGACACCAAAGAGTTTTTCACATCTGCTTCATATTTGGATATTTTATTGAACATAAATGATGAACTAATTAACAGCTTAACTTTATGACAAATGAGATGACTTCAGCTTCTTTATTGTCAACTTTCCATATTATGCAAAAAATATTTCATTGTCACCTGCATATGATGTTTATGTTTCTCAACTGATACATAAGAGCATGTTCTACATCTGATCTATTTTTAAATCAAGGCAGGCTACTGACAATAAGTTGGTATTACAGCAGTCTTGCTAATTAAGTGTCAGCATTTTGCAAATTCTGTGTATAATGATGATTTAAAATTTCTAAATACGCGGTTGAGTTAAGGCTTTCCCCATAAAATTTTTAATACCAGTGCTGTACATAAATATACTTTACCGCACTGGCACATTGAACGACGTCACAATATGAAAAATACGTCATGACGAAGGTCATGACGTACATATCTACAGTCCTTTTGTGGTTGGAAATGTCAAAATATTGTTTCGTTATTTACCACTGCTGTCAAACGGTAAACTGCAATCGCGTAAAAGTTTCTGTCAAATGGGTTATATCAATTCTCTTTGATATTGAAAAAGTTTCAATTTCTTCTTTATATAGCATACATGCTAAAGTAATATCCATATTATATTGTGATCTTGATATCGCCCCTAATCTACACGTGTAGTTACTTTCACAATGGACTTATTTGCATAAACAGGGTTTCGTACATAAAAATTTCATCATTGGCACGACACCCCGAGGTTTTTAAGTGAAAGATGTTTGATTTATGTGACATGTGATGTAGAGACTGTCAGTCTGGTGAAAAATGTATAAGAGGTCAATATGCACTTAATGATATATACATATTATTGTTTTTGTATAAAAGGGTTGTGTTTACAGAATTTGTCACAAATTGATCTGTTTATTAATGCTTTTTTCCTGACATATTTCTATGGCCCTACTTAACACAACTGCGTACATCTGGTTATTAGATTGATGCTGTCTGACAGCAATTGTTGTACACACAATTGACTGAAAATTGTAAAACTGTCTGTACTTTCACTATCACAGCCATTTTGACCGGTACAACTAATTACCCAAGAAAGGATGAAAGGACCCATAATGATTGAGAGACTCAAGTACTAATTTTTATTGATTTTGATCTATTATAGTATATAAATCAAGCTAATAACAAGTCAAGTAAGTCTTATTATGTCTATTTTTATCTAAACCACGTTAACACAGGTGTTTGATGATTTTTAATAATGATGTTAATTTGGGTAGTTAGTGACATCGATCAAAATGGCTATGATAAGTGAAAATACATGACGGTTTTACAATTTTTAGTCACTTGAAGCTATTACGGACTTCAATTTATGAATTGGGGTAAGAAATTTTATTTTAGAAATGATATCTTATGTTGCACATTCTATGTGATAGCTTGCTGCAATGCTCAAACATTCTGTTTAGTCGTATAGTGCCAGGGCCCAGCTAAAAGTCGACCAAAAAATAATAGGCATTTTTCCGAATTCATTTATATATATTGTTGTTGTACAGGTGTGACATTTCTGGTACATTGTTGTACAGGTGTGATATTTCTGATACATTGTTGTACAGGTATGATATTTCTGGTACATTGTACAGGTGTGATATTTCTGGTACATTGTTGTTGTACAGGTGTGACATTTCTGGTACATTGTTGTACAGGTATGATATTTCTGGTACATGTACAGGTGTGACATTTCTGGTACACTGTTGTTGTACAGGTGTGATATTTCTGGTACATTGTTGTTGTACAGGTGTGATATTTCTGGTACATTGTACAGATGTATATTTCTGGTATGTTTTTGCACAGGTGTGGTATTTCTGGTGGTGGGGGACCAGACAAGGAAAGCAGAACTCCCTAACGAAATCACTCACCTGGACACGGTCCGAGCTCTCTTTGTCCGCTCTTTTCCTGGGAAACTGACCATGGAGTACCTCGCCTCCCCCAAACAGAAGATTTATATCCTGGACACGATGACCAACATCTATTATCAACTAGAGGAACTACTGTGAGTCTCATCAACGACTGGTGTACAGTTCATAATCACCAAAGTGTTTGCTTGAAATACACTCTCTCACTATATCTGATCCTTGTTATGGTTTAGTTACGATTTAGTGAGTGGTGATCCTTGTTACGATTTAATGAGTAGAGAGTCTTGTAAGATTTAGTGAGTAGTGATCCTTGTTACAATTTAATGAGTAGAGATCTTTGTTACGATTTAGTGAGTATAGAGGTATTGTCAGTACCTGTAAGTCTATGATACAGTGCTGTAAAATTTTCTTATGATATATGTGAGTAGTTAATATTTTGTGTTATCAAAATCAAACATCTTGGTTTTATTTGTTACTCAGTAATCTATATGAATGAAAGTCCATGTTTAGATAGTATTGCGCTTGTGATTTTTCTTTTCAATAACTTGCTAAACGACAATTTCACAATTTCCCCAAATTAATACTCGTGTATTGTAAGAAATCTACAATATTTCTCAATACGAAAACAGCAAAATAATCTGTAAAACAATTTGAGCTGCCTTTAATCTTTTGGTTTGTAATCTGTGTTCCAGAGACATTAAGGATCGCACAGTTTTACGTTTGTATGAATCTGACAGTAAGGATCTCCAAAGAGTCCGAGATCCACCCCCAGAAGTACGGGGAAAACAGATGCAGGTCTCCAGGGAGTCCACCCCTCCCAGAATTCCAGAGCAGGTATGGCAGCAGGAAAGCAGTACAAAATATTTTGAATCATGGGAGAGGGAGGTGGTGCTGCAAACATAGAGTGTAATGAGGGGCCACAGACAGGGGGCAGGGAGGGGGGGGGGTACAAACATGAAGTGTAGTGGGGGGGGGGGAGCAAACATAAAGTGTACCCTGGCATTAATAACAGAACATTGAATGATGCAGAATTTCCTTCTATCCATCTGTCATAACATACCATAGGAAAATATTACCTATTTAGTGAAAAATTGCATTAAAAACTGAGCAAGATGATTAGAATCCTTTGAGGAATCGAATTCCTGCAGCATTACACATTGACCTGGATAGCCAGCAAGGCAACAAAAGGTAAAGGGATGTATGAATATGTGATTGATGAATAATTCATGTATTTGTGTTTCAAAAGGAACTCTGCCATTGTGATGATGTGCGAGTTCTCCTTAATTCGTTTGTGTGCTCAGTAAGCTGTTTCTGATATTTTGTACTTGGTGAGAACTATGGTCATCTAACCCTTGTATTGTGGACAGAAGATGTGTCCTTGTCCAAAAGTAGGTCAAGGTCACCATGTTAGCATTATATAACTGACCATGCCACTGTGTTTGGATTATATCTTTCAGTTTGAAAGGCCTAGAATCATGGGATCTTTTAACATGATGCAGTAGGAAATAGGGATTCTGGGGCCTTAAAGTATAGTCAGTAAAACAAACATATTAATCATACAACCGTTGACCTATAAATGACCGTTAAAGTGGGTTTGTTTCATTTCTCCTTTGAATTCCCAATATTTTGTGAATTGAAAGTAAATTTAACTTGCATATCAACTTTGAGCATTATAAAAAAAAAAACCAATGCATGTGTAAGGGGATTGTGGTAACTACATTTTCCTTTCATTTAGAATCACTTCTTAAGAATTCACAAATAAGAGACCAATATTATGCTTCCCATGGAGTTCAGATGTGAACTTGTCTTTAATGTGAAATGTCAAATTAAGGATGAATTGATGGTCATTTCCTCAATTTCTGATCTTATCGCTCCTACTACAGTTTGGGTTCAGTGCAAATTAATTACATTATTGAAACAAGATTCAGACCTTGGAATTGAAGTTGCTATATTATTCTTCTATTGCCATTGTCAGACAAGAATCACAATGGTTTTCTGACCTTAAAGGGACTGGTTCACGATTTTTGAACAAAATATTTTTTATTTTTTATGTGAAACATTAAGAATATAACTCTTTTAATGTTGACAGCCAACATTTTGACCTCCTGAATGCAAAAATAAAAGCAATATTTTAGCCTTAAATCTATGTTATGTAAACAAAGACTCGAGTCTTTTCATGTACACCAGTGAAATGTTAATTTTGTAATATAAAGCATCTTGATTTTGCATACTCACACATTTTAACTTTTAGATGACACATTTTACCTGAAGAATGCTTGAAATGTGAAAGATATAATAAACTTAGATCGATAACCATTTCTTTTGAAAATGTCGTAAACAAAAACATACCGCCATCTTTGTTTACAAAACAAAAAATGACCTCTCTAAAATGAGCTTCTGTGATGATGAATAACATTAATTTTTGTGTGAAATCTTTCAAACACATTAGACAGTAGATTCTGATCATCAAAAGTGAAAAACAAAATTTTGGTGAAAATCGTGAATCCATTCCTTTAATGTATCATCTCCTTATTTTCACTATATATTACTATACAGGGGAAAACAATCATCAAAGTTGATGTCAAATAATGCAGTGTGAAATTTTCTATGTTACCTGTATTGTCTGCCAACACCGGAAAAACTAACACATTACAGGGCATTTACCCACAAACAAGACAACCCAGAAATCCACCGGAAAAACCAACAGATCACAGGGCATTTACCCACAAACAAGACAACCCAGAAATCCACGTGTTTGTAACATGTGTAAACATTGAACCTGAGTGCACCGCAGCTACCAACACCAAATAGTTCCTTTGTAAACAACTGATTATTTGTACAAGTCACGGGAAAAAATTCCTAATCATGAGTACAAAAATTAAGAGAAAAGAGTAAGGGGAAATGAGAAAATTAACACATGAAATTTTGTTATTCTTTTAAATATACAGTTGATCTTTGATATCCTGAACACTGATATCTTGAATACCATGGATATGTCAAAGTGATTCGGAAGTCCTGTACACAGTATGCTATAAAATGGAAACAATTTCAGAAAGAAGAGCTGTTAACATCTTCATTTACATTTGATTTCATGCATGACTAGAAATAGATTGTTTAGGATTAAAATAAATGATTTCTTTTTGTAGGGTAGAAGATCTCAGACCCTGCCCACAGGCATGACTCATTCCTATCCCCCACATCAGGAAAACCAGTTTACACAGAAGGCAAAACCTGCTGACAGATCAAGGTCATTGCCGAGGGGTCAAGGACCAGACTATGGATACATCACATATCACTCCACTGACAGAGTACAGGTAAAATCACAGATCACTCCACAGACAGAGTATAGTCACATATCACTCCACAGACAGAGTATAGTCACATATCACTCCACAGACCGAGTATAGTCACATATCACTCCACAGACTGAGTATAGTCACATATCACTCCACAGACAGAGTATAGTCACATATCACTCCACAGACAGAGTATAGTCACATATCACTCCACAGACAGAGTATAGTCACATATCACTCCACAGACAGAGTATAGTCACATATCACTCTACAGACAGAGTATAGTCACATATCACTCCACAGACAGAGTATAGTCACATATCACTCCACAGACAGAGTATAGTCACATATCACTCCACAGACAGAGTATAGTCACATATCACTCCACAGACAGATTATAGTCACATATCACTCCACAGACAGAGTATAATCACATATCACTCCACAGACAGAGTATAGTCACATATCACTCCACAGACAGAGTATAGTCACATATCACTCCATAGACAGAGTATAGTCACATATCACTCCACAGACAGAGTATAGTCACATATCACTCCACAGACAGAGTATAGTCACATATCACTCCACAGACAGAGTATAGTCACATATCACTCCACAGAGTATAGTCACATATCACTCCACAGACAGAGTATAAGAGATGTAATTATACAAAGATAATTTATTCATATAGATGTAGTTATACAAAGATATTTTATTCATAGAGATGTAGTTATACAAAGATGATTTATTCACAGAGATGTAATTATACAACGATAAATTATTCATATAGATGTAGATATACAAAGATAATTTATTCATATAGATGTAGATATACAACGATAATTTATTCATATAGATGTAGTTATACAAAGATAATTTATTCATAGAGATGTAGTTATACAAAGATGATTTATTCACAGAGATGTAATTATACAAAGATAATTTATTCATATAGATGTAGATATACAAAGATAATTTATTCATAAAGATGTAGTTATATATACAAACATAATTTAATCACAAAGATGTAATTATACAAAGATAATTTATTCATATAGATGTAGTTATACAAAGATAATTTGCTGCTCCTATGTCACTATTGTGAACGTCCTGTTGAATTACTGTGGTTGGACCATGTCTTGTTGGAAACTAATTTTCGCAGTTTTCATGGTTGTGCCAGACGAGGACATCAGATGATCATTGAGTTACAGTTTTTGCCCATTAATGAAAATCATAGAGTAACTAAGTGTATATTTTAGCATAACTATGAAAATTGAATATTGATGCTATTAGAGAAATGTGGTCCTTTGTGTAAATGTGCCTTTATATGTTGCTTTTCATTATCAGTCAGCCTCGCCGGATCGTCCGAATCTTCGCCCCATTCCAGAAGACCGTCACTACCAGAATGGGATTTCCCACAATAACGAGGTCAGGCGATCTCCACCCACAAATAGGAGCCGATCAGCTGACCCGTACTACAGGGAGTTATCTCCCCCTTCACATGCAATCACTGCCCCTGGTGCACCCCCACAGACTTATGTAGCTAAAGGGGTCCGAGCTAATACCATGGTGTCTCCTCTCAGGGCAACAGGCCCAGCTCCCGCTAGTCAAGACACAAGTGAGTGGATCACTTTCTTTGTTGAAGTTTTTCTCCATTAGATAGATAAATGCATCGTAATACTGTAGATTTCTTATTTCACTCGAGTACTTAATACGACGAAATGACTCGTATATGTCATCGCGTGAACATGAATCTGTGTGTCGTCTGTTAATCAAGACTTCTTACATGTATTTTAACAACAGAGTAATTTTATTTCGTGAGTGATGCCTATCACGAAATTATGTGATAATAAATTCCTCATGTATATTCAGAAATCTACAGTATCTTGTCACAAAATTACTGCCAAAAATAAAAATACGAGAATCAAGTAGATTAATGCAACTATTGTAATAAAGGCTGATAAAGAATATTTAATCTTTATTACAAGAAACACTTGATGAAAAATATTAATTTTGCTTCCTCTTTTTGCTCAGGAAATCTCAATCGACATACACTGGCCTTCACACCTATGGAGGAGACAACGAATCACGGCAGCATGAGATCTCAAAGTTATCGCGTTCCCCCCGACCATAGCCAACACATCCCCCCAAGACCCCGGAGTGTTACCCCTCAACCCACCCCACAGGATGAGTTCACTCAGTAAGTGTCACCCCTCAACCCACCCCACAGGATGAGTTCACTCAGTGTCACCCCACAACCCACCCCACAGGACGAGTTCACTCAGTGTCACCCCTCAACCCACCCCACAGGACGAGTTCACTCAGTGTCACCCCACAACCCACCCCACAGGACGAGTTCACTCAGTGTCACCCCTCAACCCACCCCACAGGGCGAGTTCACTCAGTGTCACCCCTCAACCCACCCCACAGGATGAGTTCACTCAGTAAGTGTCACCCCTCAACCCACCCCACAGGACGAGTTCACTCGGTGTCACCCCTCAACCCACCCCACAGGACGAGTTCACTCAGTAAGTGTCACCCCTCAACCCACCCCACAGGATGAGTTCACTCAGTGTCACCCCTCAACCCACCCCACAGGACGAGTTCACTCAGTAAGTGTCACCCCTCAACCCACCCCACAGGATGAGTTCACTCAGTGTCACCCCTCAACCCACCCCACAGGACGAGTTCACTCAGTAAGTGTCACCCCTCAACCCACAGGACGAGTTCACTGAGTGTGACCCCTCTATTGGACCGAGTTCTCTTGAAATAGAAGTTGTTTTGATATTGAGGTCTCCTGTGGCTCTCTTCACAAAGTATCCTCTAATAAAGATAATCTCTCTATTTAGTATACCCTACTAGTTCACCTTTTTTGTCAGAAAAAAAAATTATATGTCAGCCTAGTTTGTTTAAGAACTGCCATGACAGCATGAAATGACCTAATTCATAGCTGTATAGGTAAACAATCAGCTGTATATTTCTGAGCCTTAGTAGAATACAAATAAAGTCCTTGTTTTTGTGAATGTTGCAGGATAATCTCATTGGTCTCGAAATGTTGTTTGAATCTAAAATCCTCGGCTAACCCTCGACTTTTATATTTCAAAACAACATTTCTTAACCTCGGAGGTTATCCTGCAATATTCCCGTATCATGTGCCTTGGCAGTGTGTTAAGTTATTCAGCCCAGGTGAGCAATTCCTGCTTGTGAGAACCTATAGATTTTGTAAAACAAAACAGCATCACAATAGGGGCAGTACCCCAATCAGAAAGCTGATGATTTTTATCAAAGCATAACTTCAATTTCCATGACAGTATTTTGTGTTGCAGATTTCGTATGGACAAGATGGAGGAGCAGATTGCTAGCTTGGCAGCGTGGGTACAGACCGCAGTGTCCAGTACCAGCAGTCGTCCAAGCAGTGTCCGTAGTAGTTCTACAACCACTCCATCAGAACCACCCAGCTCTTCTACCAGCAGTAAGTTTCCTAGCTCTGCCCTATCTCACCTCTGTTATAAGTCTAGCTCTCCTATCTCACCTTTCTTATAAGTCTAGCTCTGTCCTATCTCACCTCTGTTATAAGTCTAGCTCTCTGCTATCTCACCTCTGTTATAAGTCTAGCTCTCTGCTATCTCACCTCTGTTATAAGTCTAGCTCTGTCCTATCTCACCTCTGTTATCCTAGCTCTGCCCTATCTCACCTTTGTTATAAGTCTAGCTCTGTCCTATCTCACCTCTGTTATAAGTCTAGCTCTCTGCTATCTCACCTCTGTTATAAGTCTAGCTCTGTCCTATCTCACCTCTGTTATAAGTCTAGCTCTGTCCTATCTCACCTCTGTTATCCTAGCTCTGCCCTATCTCACCTTTGTTATAAGTCTAGCTCTGTCCTATCTCACCTCTGTTATAAGTCTAGCTCTGTCCTATCTCACCTCTGTTATAAGTCTAGCTCTGTCCTATCTCACCTCTGTTATAAGTCTAGCTTAGTCCTATCTCACCTCTGTTATAAGTCTAGCTCTGTCCTATCTCACCTCTGTTATAAGTCTAGCTCTGTCCTATCTCACCTCTGTTATAAGTCTAGCTCTGTCCTATCTCACCTCTGTTATAAGTCTAGCTCTGTCCTATCTCACCTCTGTTATAAGTCTAGCTCAGTCCTATCTCATCTCTGTTATAAGTCTAGCTCTGCCCTATCTCACCTTTGTTATAAGTCTAGCTCTGTCCTATCTCACCTCTGTTATAAGTCTAGCTCTGCCCTATCTCACCTCTGTTATAAGTCTAGCTCTGCCCTATCTCACCTCTGTTATAAGTCTAGCTCTGTCCTATCTCACCTCTGTTATAAGTCTAGCTCTGTCCTATCTCACCTCTGTTATAAGTCTAGCTCTGCCCTATCTCACCTCTGTTATAAGTCTAGCTCTGTCCTATCTCACCTCTGTTATAAGTCTAGCTCTGCCCTATCTCACCTCTGTTATAAGTCTAGCTCTGTCCTATCTCACCTCTGTCATAAGTTTAGCTCTGTCCTATCTCACCTCTGTTATAAGTCTAGCTCTGTCCTATCTCACCTCTGTTATCCTAGCTCTGCCCTATCTCACCTCTGTTATAAGTCTAGCTCTGCCCTATCTCACCTCTGTTATAAGTCTAGCTCTCTGCTATCTCACCTCTGTTATAAGTCTAGCTCTCTGCTATCTCACCTCTGTTATAAGTCTAGCTCTGTCCTATCTCACCTCTGTTATCCTAGCTCTGTCCTATCTCACCTCTGTTATAAGTCTAGCTCTGCCCTATCTCACCTCTGTTATAAGTCTAGCTCAGTCCTATCTCACCTCTGTTATAAGTCTAGCTCTGCCCTATCTCACCTCTGTTATAAGTCTAGCTCTGCCCTATCTCACCTCTGTTATAAGTCTAGCTCTGTCCTATCTCACCTCTGTTATAAGTCTAGCTCTGCCCTATCTCACCTCTGTTATAAGTCTAGCTCTGTCCTATCTCACCTCTGTTATAAGTCTAGCTCTGTCCTATCTCACCTCTGTTATAAGTCTAGCTCTGTCCTATCTCACCTCTGTTATAAGTCTAGCTCTGCCCTATCTCACCTCTGTTATAAGTCTAGCTCTGTCCTATCTCACCTCTGTCATAAGTTTAGCTCTGTCCTATCTCACCTCTGTTATAAGTCTAGCTCTGTCCTATCTCACCTCTGTTATCCTAGCTCTGCCCTATCTCACCTCTGTTATAAGTCTAGCTCTGCCCTATCTCACCTCTGTTATAAGTCTAGCTCTCTGCTATCTCACCTCTGTTATAAGTCTAGCTCTCTGCTATCTCACCTCTGTTATAAGTCTAGCTCTGTCCTATCTCACCTCTGTTATCCTAGCTCTGTCCTATCTCACCTCTGTTATAAGTCTAGCTCTGCCCTATCTCACCTCTGTTATAAGTCTAGCTCTGTCCTATCTCACCTCTGTTATAAGTCTAGCTCTGTCCTATCTCACCTCTGTTATAAGTCTAGCTCTGTCCTATCTCACCTCTGTTATAAGTCTAGCTCTGTCCTATCTCACCTCTGTTATAAGTCTAGCTCTGCCCTATCTCACCTCTGTTATCCTAGCTTTGCCCTATCTCACCTCTGTTATAAGTTGTAACTAAACACAGCTCTGTTATCCTAGCTCTATCCTATCTCGTTATAAGTTGTAACTAACACAGTATACAGCTTAAGTATATCATTGAGGGAGTCGGCATGATTTTTGTTCCCCGAGAGCAAGCCTGTTTTCTGACTCAGAGGTGAAGCCGAGGGAAATAAACTTGCTCAAGGGGAACTGGAATCTTGCTGTCTTCCTCAATGATATACTTAAATCATTTCATTATACCAATACTAACGCTAAAACCAGAATAAAATTTGATATGATGTTTAAAACCTAAATCAGTGGGAACTACTATCTATGATTGTAGTTGTTTGCTACCGTAAACTGGTTCTTATACGAGAACCAATTAACTGGTGATGCAATTCCATTTTATTGTATTCGTGATTCCATTAGGAACGCATCAGAACTTTCCAAAAAATAAAACAAAGAAGTTGTTAAATGTTCCGAATAGGTGTATATATCGAACTGACACACCTTTTTGCAGGGATTCTGTCATTTTACAGTAATTTACAGGGAATATCAGCAAAATATGTTGATTTACATTTATATAGTGAAAAATAAGTAGTGGTATAATAATGGCAGCTGAATGCTGTATCACCTGAGTAGTAAATCTGTGGCAGATGGCTTGCACACCCAGTCTTCCCAGTAGTTCTTATAGATGCATTGGTCCTCTCAACAAACCTCAAATATATAGCACTTCATCCACACTCTGTTAGTGAACTGTCATGTGACACCTGTTTCCATGGTATCCTAACACCTCCCTAAGGAGAGCTTTATATCTTTATTGTTCTAGTTGAGGAAGCCCATCTCTTGCCATGCAGTAAAGGTATATTCACCGACTGTTGTGTATTGCATGGTTATTGAAATTTGTTTTAGTGTTGTTTACACTGCGTATCAGACACGTTGGGGGCACGAGACTACGCCCCTTATCGGGTCACAAGAGTACGCCCCTCAGCGGGTCACAAGAGTACCCCCCTCAGCGTGACTTTTGATGTCACGTAGCAATAATGCAAAATGTGCGAGTTTCGCTGAACACAATAAGTTTTATGTAGTTAATTTTTGGTGTCGTTGTGAGATATATGCATGGGTGTTTTCTCCTTGTAAACATGCAAGGTCATGTTTGTATTGGTTGTGTTGAGAACTGGAGTTCTAGTTTTCAAAGTTTGTGTATATGGTGAATGTGTATTTATTATTTTGTTGTATTTATGATGAATATTCTGTTTTGTTTGCAAAATTGATGTTGTTTATGTTGATCTCTAATGTTCCCGGAATAATTGCTTTCAAGTCAATTAATAAACCCAGATTTTAATTTTACTTGATTAAAACAATATAATATACAAACTGTGCAACTCCTGAGTACATTTATTGAATTACAGTTGAACTCCGGTATCTAGAACACTGATATCTCGAATATCATGGATATGTCGAAGTGAATCAGAAGTCCCAACCACTTATTCTTTAAGTATTTTATTTACCTTTGATATCTTGAATCTTTGGATATCTGGAATTTTTTTCTTGGTCCCATCAAGTTCGAGATAACAAGGTTTCACTGTAGTTGTACATAGCACAAAACTGTCAATGAATACAGAGTCAGAATCACATATTTCCATGAGGTTAAATTTTTGTAGATTAAAGGTTAGATACCATGTTTTCATCATTTTCTTTTGTTAACTTACTAATTTTTGTTGTTTTCGCATGATTAATGAAGTGCAATTTTTGCTCATGAAGGGAGAACCTTTACCCTTCCAAGAATTTTATGTATCAATTCAACTATTTCATCAATTCAACTATATCATCAACTTACTATATCATCTAACAAATCCACAAAATTTAACATATCAATTTAACTACATTATGTAACAAATCCACAAAATTTAACGTATCAATTCAATTTCATTATCAACTCTATTATCAACTATATCATCAACTTACTATATCATCTAACAAATCTACAAAATTCACCATATCAATTCAACTACATTATGTAACAAATCCACAAAAATTCAACGTATCACTTCAACTATATTATTTATCAATTCAACTTTATTATCTTACAAATCCACAAAATTCAATGTATCAATTCAACTATATTATCTAACAAGTCCACAAAAATTCAATGTATCAATTCAAATTTATTATCTAACAAATCCACAAAATTCGATGTATCAATTCAACTATATTATCTAACAAATCCACAAAATTCAATGTATCAATTCAACTCTAATATCTAACAAATCCACAAAATTCAATGTATCAATTTAACTTTATTATCTAACAAGTCCACAAAATTTGCTGCTCATAAAAATGTTTGAAACAAAAGTAGAATGTTACGGAGGTTTTGGATTCAAAGGATTGTCTTGATTAATTATTGTCTTAAAAATTAAACCTACGTCTTGATTAATTATTGTCTTAAAAATTAAACCTACGTCTTGATTAATTATTGTCTTAAAAATTAAACCTACGTCTTGATTAATTATTGTCTTAAAAATTAAACCTACATAAACATGACAGATTTTAGGGGTATTAAAATCACATGTGGTTGCTTGTAGATTACATATTTTGTTCTGATTTAAAGGTCTTTCTGATATTTCGGGAGTTACACAGAAAAGTGTGACTAAAAATCTTACGGACGGATTTCTGATGGTAAGGAAGCAGGCCTCCGATTTAAAAGGCGATCTCCGACAAATTCGAAGACTTCATCAACTCAGCAAGGAAAGCCTACAGGAATCCATACACGAAACTATGAAAAAAATCGCAGTGAGTTTGACATTTACATATGTACAGTTAAACACGGTTACAGCAGACATGCTTATAATGAAATCCTGTTTACAGCAAAGTGATTTTCATTCCCTCAGGCCTGTAGTTTTAAAACATTGTGAATTCATTGGATATAAAAACAATTTTTATCAATTTAAATCCAATTTGAAATTGTTTGTCCCCAGCACTTTGCTCTAAACATGATTTTATTACTGTATTTTGTCAAATTTGGAATGTCTTCAAAACTTTGCTTTGCGATGAATTTTATAATGTGTATATTGTAATTTCGTTTCTTAGTTCATTTGAAATTTCTTTAATTTAGATACTGTAATTAGGTGAATATTTCCCCCAATGTTGTTTTTGTGCTTGTCCTGAATGGATGAATTCAAATTGAAATTTACTCACTACACAGAAGTAATTGAAAATGTGTTTTGGTGAATATGAAATGGGATAAAAATCATTTTATCAGTGCATATTGGTGAAAATGACCTAAGGCAAAAAATGTTCCTATAGATAGTATTCATTATTTATTATTGTGAAATGTACGAAGCTTTGATACTGTGGATTATATCTAGAACTATAGACCTATTTTTATGTTTAAGATGTTAATGATCTGATGATATTGTGAACAGACTGCCTTACGAAGCGTACCAGGAGCAGAACATCAGTTGCTACGACAACACAGGCTAGAAGCAGACGGCTCATGTCAGAAATATCTGGAGAAGAAATGCAGGGCCAACAAAGAACTGAGGTGAGCGTGAAATTGTAAATAATCTGGTTCTGTGAGGTGAGAGTGAAATTGTAAATAATCTGGTTCTGTGAGGTGAGCGTGAAATTGTAAATAATCTGGTTCTGTGAGGTGAGCGTGAAATTGTAAATAATCTGGTTCTGTGAGGTGAGAGTGAAATTGTAAATAATCTGGTTCTGTGAGGTGAGCGTGAAATTGTAAATAATCTGGTTCTGTGAGGTGAGAGTGAAATTGTAAATAATCTGGTTCTGTGAGGTGAGAGTGAAATTGTAAATAATCTGGTTCTGTGAGGTGAGCGTGAAATTGTAAATAATCTGGTTCTGTGAGGTGAGAGTGAAATTGTAAATAATCTGGTTCTGTGAGGTGAGTGTGAAATTGTAAATAATCTGGTTCTGTGAGGTGAGCATGAAATTGTAAATAATCTGGTTCTGTGAGGTGAGCGTGAAATTGTAAATAATCTGGTTCTGTGAGGTGAGCGTGAAATTGTAAATAATCTGGTTCTGTGAGGTGAGAGTGAAATTGTAAATAATCTGGTTCTGTGAGGTGAGCGTGAAATTGTAAATAATCTGGTTCTGTGAGGTGAGCGTGAAATTGTAAATAATCTGGTTCTGTGAGGTGAGAGTGAAATTGTAAATAATCTGGTTCTGTGAGGTGAGCGTGAAATTGTAAATAACCTGGTTCTGTGAGGTGAGAGTGAAATTCTAAATAATCTGGTTCTGTGAGGTGAGAGTGAAATTGTAGATAATCTGGTTCTGTGAGGTGAGCGTGAAATTGTAAATAATCTGGTTCTGTGAGGTGAGAGTGAAATTGTAAATAATCTGGTTCTGTGAGGTGAGCGTGAAATTGTAAATAATCTGGTTCTGTGAGGTGAGAGTGAAATTGTAAATAATCTGGTTCTGTGAGGTGAGCGTGAAATTGTAAATAACCTGGTTCTGTGAGGTGAGAGTGAAATTCTAAATAATCTGGTTCTGTGAGGTGAGAGTGAAATTGTAGATAATCTGGTTCTGTGAGGTGAGAGTGAAATTGTAGATAATCTGGTTCTGTGAGGTGAGCGTGAAATTGTAAATAATCTGGTTCTGTGAGGTGAGCGTGAAATTGTAAATAATCTGGTTCTGTGAGGTGAGAGTGAAATTGTAAATAATCTGGTTCTGTGAGGTGAGAGTGAAATTGTAAATAATCTGGTTCTGTGAGGTGAGAGTGAAATTTTAAATAATCTGGTTCTGTGAGGTGAGAGTGAAATTGTAAATAATCTGGTTCTGTGAGGTGAGATTGAAATTCTAAATAATCTGGTTCTGTGAGGTGAGAGTGAAATTTTAAATAATCTGGTTCTGCTGAGGTGAGAGTGAAATTTTAAATAATCTGGTTCTCGGGTTTTATTTACCTGATGAATACTTAAGCAGCAGGGAAACATCTTTTATGCACCTGAAATTGAAGTTAGGAGGCATGTAGTTTCTGATTTTTTTTATTATCACTCAGTCTGGGCCAAAAAAAAATGAATATTGCTTATATAACTATTGAATTATCAGTGAGAGGGCATTTTATGTTCACTGTAGATTCCTTATTTTACACATCAAGTACTTAATATCGCGAAATGACTCATAGATATCAAATCGCGAGAACATCAATTCACGAGTGCTTTGTTGATCAAGAGTTTTTACAGGCATTTTTGCAATATAAAAATAAAACTGAATAATTTTATTTTGCGAGTGATTCTTCGTTCGAAAGTATTCGATAATAAATTCCTCCTGATATTTAGGAATTCATTTCTCCTGATATTTAGGAATAAATTCCTCCTGATATTTAGGAATTAATTTCTCCTGATATTTAGGAATAAATTCCTACTGATATTTAGGAATTAATTTCTCCTGATATTTAGGAATAAATTCCTACTGATATTTAGGAATTAATTCCTACTGATATTTAGGAATAAATTCCTACTGATATTTAGGAATTAATTCCTCCTGATGTTTAGGAATAAATTCCTCCTGATATTTAGGAATTCATTTCTCCTGATATTTAGGAATAAATTCCTCCTGATATTTAGGAATAAATTCCTCCTGATATTTAGGAATAAATTTCTCCTGATATTTTAGGAATAAATTCCTCCTGATGTTTAGGAATTAATTCCTCCTGATATTTAGGAATTAACAGTAGTGGATGTAGTTTTTGTGATGAAGTCTTTCCAACGATGGAATGTAAAACACTAGTAACTTTATTTGTAGAAGTTTTTGTGTTAAATCTAAATACATATGTGAACCGTGTTAACTAAATGAAGACCAAAATTACAAGGAGTTTGAAATCTTGTGTGTACAATGATTTACCAGCGGTCTAATGTCATTTCTGAATCTTGCATTCATCAGTGTACTGTCCTTGTCAATGTAGATTTGAAATGCCAACAGTTTGATGTCCTTCATTATTCATCATTGAAAGGCAGTGGGTAAAATGCATGGCTCTGTCAATGAAACGGAGAGAATGTGTTTAATTCTGTAATTTGAAAGGGAAAATTTAGACACACTTGTAATTACATGTATTTCCCTTCAGAATTAAAAACATATCGGAATTTATTGATGCATTAAGTTATAGTTCTGTGCTAATATTCCAGTGATTTAGAGGGTGCAGTGGAAGAGCTGAGAGAGGACGTGATTTCCCGTCAGTGTAGAGTCAACATGTCGGATGTAGAGGGCATGGCGCTGATGCTGAGTACGGTCACCAAAACGTTTGGAGATCTCAAAGGTACAGCCTCTAAAGATTGGTAACAAAAAATGAAACTGTTCCCATACTAAGCACAGAAAGGTTGTTCTCTCATTCTGTACATCACATCACTAGAGAGGATGTCGTGATTGTGTTCTCTTATTCTGACCTTTGACCCTGTTCTAGAGAAACGGGTACCACAACTTCTCCTTACTTCCTGTTTTTTCTCTGACTCTCGTTTGGCAAGCCTTGTATGTTTTTTGAATTGAAAAAAAATGCCACCAACCTTGAGTTGAAGGAAAGCTGGTAGAAAGTTACAGAGGAGCATTTCAAAATAGTAGCAATGACATTATTCCTCTACTAAGTACAAGTATTCTGACAGTGTTGTACTTTTTGCAGCTGGTTTTCCAGACATGCAAAAGGATCTGAAGCAAGTGATGGCAGGGGAGATGGAGGTGGTGGTTAATGAAGAAAGGTCAGTGTTAGTGATTGGACGAACAAACTAAACTGCCGTCAAATCACTTCATCCATCAGAACTTTATAAACGTGTGCAACAAAAACAGTTGGTTTTCTAGTTTCTTGACCACTTCATTTATATGTCAGTAAGTGGTTGTCATGACAACCATAAACTTCACTAAATGTCAGCTCAAAACATATAGTTTTTCTATTGTAGATCATTTTTTTGAGAGACAAGTAAATCTGAAAAACAACAAATTGGGTTTGAGAAATTCTGGTATATGTTTGTTGACTTTCTATTCCAACTGTCAACAGGTTTTTGAAAGAAGAGCCGGAGGTGATAGAAGATGCCCTGAAGCGATGTAAACGTTTGACTGGTACCTTATTCACTCTCAAAAGGTAAATGTATTATGTAGTTGTCTGGTTCCCAGCTTATTTGTGAGACGTAGGCATCATTGGTGTATGTATATCTCTAGTTTACTCAGATAGGGTACAGGAAAAGTTAGGTATTTTTCTGATTTCATTTTATCCCCCTCAAAAAAAACTTTGGTAAATAGAAGATCTGTCAGTCTGTCTGTATGTCCAGGCCATGACTCTGTAACAAGAGAAGCTCACATTAAGTAAAATTTTACAAAAGTGTCGACCCTTAATCAAGGTCATTTGGACAAGGTCAAGATCAGGGACTGACCGCACAAGATCTTCATCAGGCTATAACAGTGTAATACAGGGATTGTAGAAAATGTAAATTCTTACTACCGTAAAAAAAGATGTTCAAAATAAGGAAGATTTTGTTTTAGACAGGTGGGGTGTTATGATAACAGACTTTGTTTTAGACAGGTGGGGTGTTATGATAATAGACTTTGTTTTAGACAGGTGGGGTGTTATAACAGACTTTGTTTTAGACAGGTGGGGTGTTATGATAATAGACTTTGTTTTAGACAGGTGGGGTGTTATGATAATAGACTTTGTTTTAGACAGGTGGGGTGTTATGATAACAGACTTTGTTTTAGACAGGTGGGGTGTTATAACAGACTTTGTTTTAGACGGGTGGGGTGTTATAACAGACTTTGTTTTAGACAGGTGGGGTGTTATAATAGACTTTGTTTTAGACAGGTGGGGTGTTATAATAGACTTTGTTTTAGACAGGTGGGGTGTTATGATAATAGACTTTGTTTTAGACAGGTGGGGTGTTATGATAACAGACTTTGTTTTAGACAGGTGGGGTGTTATAACAGACTTTGTTTTAGACAGGTGGGGTGTTATAATAGACTTTGTTTTAGACAGGTGGGGTGTTATAATAGACTTTGTTTTAGACAGGTGGGGTGTTATGATAATAGACTTTGTTTTAGACAGGTGGGGTGTTATAATAATAGACTTTGTTTTAGACAGGTGGGGTGCTATAACAGACTTTGTTTTAGACGGGTGGGGTGTTATGATAGACTTTGTTTTAGACAGGTGGGGTGTTATAACAGACTTTGTTTTAGACAGGTGGGGTGTTATAATAGACTTTGTTTTAGACAGGTGGGGTGTTATAATAGACTTTGTTTTAGACAGGTGGGGTGTTATAATAATAGACTTTGTTTTAGACAGGTGGGGTGTTATAATAGACTTTGTTTTAGACAGGTGGGGTGTTATGATAATAGACTTTGTTTTAGACAGGTGGGGTGTTATGATAATAGACTTTGTTTTAGACAGGTGGGGTGTTATGATAATAGACTTTGTTTTAGACAGGTGGGGTGTTATGATAACAGACTTTGTTTTAGACAGGTGGAGTATTATAACAGACTTTGTTTTAGACAGGTGGAATGATCAAATAATATTTACATTTCCGATGTTTTTGCCTTTGATATTCTTACGAATTGTAATGATAGCCATTTCCTCACAAATGCAAATAATGTTTGTATGAATTCAGATAAATTAAGTATGTAGAATTTAATGTATGGTAATTCCAACAGAAATGAAAGCAAAATGTAAATATAAAAAATAAATTTTAGTTTTGAAAAAACATGAAGACATGAACTGCAACACCACTTTGAACGTGTTGCTTTGTTTGTAATGGTGTGTACTGTCATTCTCTGCAGGTTGGCATCGGTTCAACAGCATCGAGCTCCTCAGGTACCCACTGTCGGAGGAAGGATTCCGTCAGACGACGAAAAGCGGGCTTTATTGGAGAACATCAAGGCCATGGTGCCAGACCACCAGACTCGACTGATGAAACTTGAGGTATGTACTGTCTGTTTGTGCTGGTATGCCATCTTCACATCATCGGCTTCATTCTACACTCTTAGCAAGATATGTCAGCTTAATGGAATTGATAGAATTATAGTACACCTGTGTAAAGAGGACGGAATATTGTATTGTTATTATGAATGGGGGGCATGAATGTTCGCTGTGAATAAGATCCAGATTATATCAGAATTATTATACTCCCCGCAACAAGTTGTGGGGGGGGGGGGGGGGGGGGGGGGGGGGGGGGGGGTATACTGGAATCTCGGGTTGTCCGTCTGTCTGTCCGTCCGTCCGTCTGTAGACGCAATGGTTTCCGGGCTCTAAAGCATTATCCTTTCCATCTACCGTCACCGTATCATATATATGGACTACCCATGGGATGAAGATGTTCCCTATCGATTTTGGGGTCAAAAGGTCAAAGGTCAAGTGCACTGGACATTGAAGTAGCAATATGGTTTCCGGGCTCTAAAGCGTTATCCTTTCCACCTACAGTCACCATATAATACTTATGGACTAGCCATGGGATGAAGATGTTCCCTATCGATTTTGGGGTCAAAGGTCACGCGCACTGGACATCGAAGTAGCAATATGGTTTCCGGGCTCTAAAGCGTTATCCTTTCCACCTACAGTTACCATATCATACATAAGGACTAGCCATGGGATGAAGATGTTCCCTATCGATTTTGGGGTCAAAAGGTCAAAGGTCACGCGCACTGGACATCGAAGTAGCAATATGGTTCGGTTTGTCATGCCATTTGTTTTTTACACTCAGAAAAGAGGTAGTTTATACCTATTACCAACACCCTTTGGGAGATTGGGGTAAGCGGGGGGTATTCTTAGTGAGCATTACTCACAGTACCTCTTGTTATTTTACACGTCAGTTTACCGTAATTATTTGTTTGCAGGCAGCAGATGCATCCCGACAACGAAAGAAAAAAATCATCACACAACAAGAAGCTCTCAAGTTTGGAAAGTCCCTGGAGATTGCTACTCGTCTGCTGAAACCCAGCAGCAAGGAATCTGTGTCGTCTGCTTCAGATGGAGTGTCTGACATCCAGTCTTCAACAGCTACCTCAGTCCCGGCCAAATCCAACACTGCAACATCATCAGCTACCTCAATCCCTGTCACCAAATCCAATACTGCAATGTCATCAGCCTCATCCTCATCTGGTAACCTAACAACTAAATCCCCAGCTGCATCATCATCAGAATCCTCTGCTGCCAAGTCATCTTCTTCTCGAGAAGTTTCGGAAAATCAGAGTCAGGAGTTTGTTAATCGAGAAGAAGACTCCCATCCACAGGGAGCTCATTTAGCGAGGAAGAAAGATGCTGCCAGAGCAGCGTTTTTCAGTTCAATGACTACTCCCCCAACCTCACCTTCACCATCAGAGGAGCTGGAATCGTACTCGCCACCAAGACCGTTAATGGATTATACAGTGCATATATTACAGACGAAGGATTCCAGTACTGGTGAAACTCAGTACACTGTGACGGATGGACAATATTCACAGGCTTCTCATTCATCCGCGACCGCTCAGTTAGTTTCCTCCACTACCACTGCCACATCGACAGGAAGTAGTTCCGCTTCACTGGATACCAGATTAAGTTTGACAAACATTCCAAGAATCTCCTCTGTTGTTAAGTCCACAGAGACTGTAGAATCATCCAAAATCAGTAGAAAACTAAGGACCTCTACACCTATAACTAGCAGAGACAGTGAAAAAGCACCGTCAAAAATTCCTAGTCTTCGAAAGGATGGACACAGTGAAAGTAGTGGTGGACCAGATGTAAGGCCTAAGAAAATACCGCCCCCACCACCCCCAAGGAAAAGCAGCCGTTTACCGAGCCCAGGAATGAGAGTGGACACAGAAGTTTCTCAGAATGGCTCGGTGTCTCTGGTGTCCTCTAAGCCTGAACTTCAGCCGAAAGACATTTCAATCCTCGGTGGGCATCAAATGCAAGTCAAAGACTCTGGAATCGGTACCTCCACCCCAAAATCCAACATTCTTCCAAAGCCCTCCAGTAAATTTGACAAAGGGATCATCGAAGCCATAGCTATCCAAAACAAAGAAAGTGGGACAAAACCCGAGTCTCATGACCCGAGGTTATTAGCAGAGGAATCACAGGGGGCCAGAGCCAAAATACCCCCTCCCAGCAAAAAACCCAAACCACCCCCTCCTCAACGGAAATCTAGTCTCTCTCAGTCCGAGGAAAGGTCGCAGATCCCAAAGACAGAAAAGGAGTAGGGGCCTCCATGATTGAATACATAGGTGCTGATTATAGACCCTGCTTGCATTCATGTTTTTGACATCTTTCTCCAGTATTTGTGCTCAATGTGTTCTATCCAAGAATTCATTGTACTGAATTCAGTGAGTCCACCTCTACAAGATGTCAAGTTATAGCTTTAAAGACTGTGCAGTGTTGCTGATGAAGTCATATCTACCTCCTGTTAATGATGGCACTGCTGTTCACATCTAGTCAATTTCCTGCAAAACTGCAACGTGGTGTCTAGAAAATTTTGATGGTTGTGTTTTGTGCATGCTTACTATTAAGTTATTGAATTTGGATGAACGAATCAATAGCTGATCTTGTGAATTTTTCATTTTGATGAGAAAATGAAAGTAAAATCTTAAATGTGACTCTGCGTTGTTTGATCACTCTGATAGCTGTCAAAAAAGTATGGGTCGTTTTTAGCAATATACTGACTGTCATGAATTCTATTTATAGAAAGATACCCTCCTGTTACTATTTTTGTGGTGTGACAAAAACTGGCATGCCTGTATGGTCTTGAAATTGTTCAGATGACCACAGGAAAGAAACATGCTACACATGGTCACAGTAAACTTTGCTACATAGTGTGAAACTTTTTCTGGTTGAAAGCTACATCATAATACTAAACTTTTATGTTTTCCCTAATGACCTTCACATTCTTCAATTAATCTCTGATCAAGGTCAGTTACACATTCCTCAAGTCATAAGCAACATGTGTTATAGATCATCTAGTCTCTCTGTAGTGAACATAAGCAACATGTGTTATAGATCATCTAGTCTCTCTGTAGTGAACTTAGGACCCAGACAAGAATAAACTTTTAAATGACCTTGACATTTACCAAATGACTTTGGGTCAGAATGCATAAGCAATGTTTATGTTAAGTGTGACTATATGCCTTTTCTCTAATCACGTGGTCCTGCTCATGATTCCTGATTTTTTTTTTTGCGACGTTGACTTACCGTATATACTCGCCTATAAGTCGGATTTTTTGGCATTAAAAATTGGTCCAAAAACTCTATATCCAACTTATATGCGAGTCCTAAGAAGGTTAGCATTTTCTGGACAGCGTTGTGTAGAGTATTTTTAAACAACTTCGTACTCCGACGATTATCATGATCGACATTGACTGGACCTATTATATTCATGTATTCTAGGATTATAAATTATATGCATAAAGTACAAGTATTTGCATATTTTAGTGATTTTATTCATCTTTTAGTGTATATTATTGAAATGATTTGTGGAGAAAATGAATAAATAATAGTGCATTTCACAAAATATTATTAGAAAACAGAGATGAAAACGTTTGAGCATTGATTAGAAATTGTCATCCGATTCTTGAAAAAAGTTATACCGACTTATAAGCGGGTCAATGGCAAATTCCTCTAAAATAGCCTACAAAATCTACAATCGACTTATAGGTGAACCGACCTATAGGTGAATATATATATGGCAGTCCAAATGACCTTGGAATGGGGTTGGAACAAAATACCATGTTAAAGAGGTTTGCACCTGAGGTTTAAGTATTGTCATATTTTTTTTTTTAAAAGTATATTTTTAATTTCTACATAAAAAATGGGGGCCATGGTGCTTGTTATTGAGCTAGTACAGTGTGTTAAACTTATCTGTTTGCACTTAAAATTTACTTGTGATTTGTTCACATAAAGTTGATTTGTTTGTTAGTGTCAACGCAATGTGAGCAACACAAATCAACCATTACATCAAATAAGTGCATACTCATGTCTTCTACAATTTAATTAAAATCCGACTTCTTAGATCTGAACCATATATGCTACAGTTACGCAGAATGTACAGCGTGGATCTAAGAATTGGTGTCTTAATTCTTACAATATAGATGTAAAACAAACCCACTGGCCTTTATGGTCACTTGAAGAATAATATCTTGAGAACCCTTTGCTCGACATACATCAGACTTTGTACAGTAGTGTGCCCCAAAGAGTAGATGGCCCACATTGATTTTCAAGTCACAAGGTCATGACTATTTGGCAATGTCTGCTAAGTATCTCAAACTTATTATTATGGTTGCCTCTGATAAGTAGAGAACACAAATTTTTCACTGTCACTACAGACATTCTTAGTTTTTGAATTAATGATTTTTTTCGTAACCCCCCCCCCCCCCCTCCCCTTCTGACTGGATTTCTTAACTTTGATGGTTTCCTGTGCACTGTTAGTTTACACATGCTGAGGCAGTACTAACCCCCATCTGAGCATGCTCGGCATTTCACAGGGGTTAGTTCAGACATGCCTAGTTAGGGTTTAGTCCAGCTGCTAATAAAATCTGCACGTTGCAAGAAATGATGGTGGAAGCATGATCTGCGCTAAAGCTGGCCTCCTTCATCACCCGATAAGACAAGATTTTAATGTTAACTAAGTAAAAGAGTTGAAACATTATATACATGTACTAGGATAGAACATCAGAATCATATTTTATTTAAACAATAAAATGTTTTCTTTGTTGTTTCATCAGGTGATGAAGGTAGCAAGCATTGCTGAAAAAATTTATAACTTGCTAACGCTGATTAGGCAATTTTTTTCTGCAATGATTGCTACCTTCATCACCTGATGAAAAAATAATGAAAGACATTTTATTGTTTATATTTCTATTGTATTTCTTAAAAATAGACTTAAAAAGTACTAAAATACATCGTTGATCCATTCCCTACATTAGTCGGAACAGTCAATGTACCCTTTGACCTTGATGATGCTTCATATTTGGTAATGATTATGTGGACAAACAGTACTAAAAAACGCATCGAACTAGTTTGCAACACGTATTCTTTGTCCATGATGAAAGCAATGTCAATTTCAAAAGAAAGATTCAGTGAATGTAAAACTATCTAATGGTGTACAACACCTGAAACATAATATTAGGGTATTCACGCAGCTCACATCAACCTGAACAGATTCTTTCAAACAAAAGAAATTGTGAAGGATTAATCATTGTAGCAGTCAGCCGGGTTCCGTTGCCAGTCAGTGTCCAGATGTATCTCAGTTGTACATATAGAGCACCTGACTGTAGATTCAGGGGGCCTGGGTTCGAGTCCCGGTCTGACTGGTATATATCAGTATATTGCTTTTACACACAAATGACACCATCCCAGTTCGTTGGATAAGATTTTTTTATTAACAATTATGGTACCTTAATTTGTCATATACAATAAAGAATATCTTTCAGTAAAGGTTGCAATATGGTTGCATCAAGTTCACAGTCTCATGAGCACACATCACATAAATATTTTAATTTCGACATATATAATATATTGGTGTATTTGTTAAGGAAGCCCAGCAGTCCACTGTTTGTTCCTTCTTTTACAGGAGAATTCCTATTATATCAATTCTTGCATCACACTCTTAACTCGCAAGTCAAAAACGTGTACTTGCTCCTAACATTTCAACATGATTTAAAAAATAACAGAGCAAAGAAATTCTATTCTCTAAATAATTTGTTCAATTCAATTATCCCCTAAAACGACAGAAAGCAAATGGCTTTATAAGAATTGTCCCTATAAGATTCTCTCCTGAGACAGTGATTCAGCATGCACGTGGAATTCTTTCATTTTCCTAGTACTGTGTCCAGGCAATTTGGATACAAGTATAAAATGGCATCTAATATCTCCCATAATTCCTCAGTCTGGTTTCGTACTCACTGTTGTCGGAATGTTTTTCCACTGTAAAGTAATTAAAATGCGTAAATAAAGGTTGTTCCGAATCTTAATAAAATCCTACTACAAAAAAAAAAAGAAGTTTCAAAATGGAGAAAATGGATTGCGTCAATCCTGATAGTTGAGTAAATATGCAGCTTTCATACAAAGTGTTATTTACTTCTGATATACTAAGACTCTATGGCAAAGGGAAATAACTGCAACAGAAAATCACCTAAGGAGAGCATAGCTCACTGAGAAAGTTTAAAAATTCTATGTATCACTTCGACCTTGCCCCAAAGTCAGACCAAAAGATAGGACAGAACAGAAAAAAATGGTGTCTGAAGATTTATGAAAGTCTAGAAAGACTCTTATGAATTATATCATTGTCACAAAGGGTCTTTTAGAGCTTGATTTTAAGGAAATCATTATCGAATAAAGGTTTTCAAAAACTGGTTTGATAACCGACATTATTGAAAACCAAAATGTATTGGAATTTTCACATAGTCAAATGTATGAAAATAACCTCGATTTCTTACAGGTTTTCAGAATATGCTGTTGTCATTTTATTTTTGAGGGTGTCAAACTGAATTCTGGTATCTGGGTTAATTTTTACACAATTTATAAGTGAATGCTCATGAATCATATATTTTTCATATAATTCACATGACACCTTTAAGTATGGGAAATATTAATTGAGACACCACAATGAACACACAGGATATTGCATTGTAAAGAAAGGTAACTCTAAAATATATGATCCTGTTCTTAAGTTACTTTTCAAATACTTAAAGTCCAGCTGGTTTGATAATAGTGTAAGTTACTACATGTATTAGAAAAAATTGTGGTAAAAGAAAAAAATTCAATATCACAGACCAGAGGGGCACTGCCCTGAAACTATCCTACACACCGAAAGGATAATACTGTTGAGTCATTTAAATTCGTGGGGACCAATTTTCGTGGATTGCTGAATTTTTACGGGTTCGTGGGGACGTAATTTCGTGGATTTATATATTTGTAATATATATTATTTGTAATATATATTGTATATATATATATATATATATATATATAATATATATATTGTATATTCATTGAGGATGTAAATTCATGGGTGAGGGGTACCCACGAATTCCACGAAAATTGAGCCACCACAAATTCTACTGATTCCACAGTTGTCAATAAATTGGGCTATATTGAATTCTGCTAACGAATATCCAATATCCCAGATCCACACTATCTCTCAGGAGGAGGAGGAATGCACTAAAATAACCGGGAGTTCACAAATTTAGGAAGATGTCAAAATTTAAATGTCGCCATCTAATACTGGAGGGAGGCAGATGGAACTCTTCTGGCCTGGAGGTTATAAAACTCTTTTGAGCATGTTTTCATGCTCAAAACTCTGTGCTCTAAATCGTACTCATACTCAAAAGTGAAGGTTATAAGACATTTATAAAATCATTCTCTTACTCAAATGGAGTATATGCTCAAGATTTTTCGAGTATGATTCTGAGCTTGCTCAGAGTTCTACTCAAACAAACATGGCCGAGTTTGAGTACGAGTACGGTAAAAGTTTTATAACTTCCAAGCCTGAATGAGTATGGCTTCACTGACATAATGACTGACCTGATTGTCTTTTTCTCTTTATCCTTGACCTCTGGTCGCGCTCTGTTTAGCACTTTAAGGAAATCTAAGGTTTTGGCTCTCATGCGTGAATGGATGTAGGCCTGTAAAAAATTCCAACGATAGTTTATCAAGCTCGAGTTTTTCTGTATTCCTATTATCGCAACAAAAATTTGGTGAATATTCCAACATATATAAAACAGAATAATCATAAATTCATGCAATACAGAATACTAACACCTTAACACCCCCCCCCCCCCCCCCCCCCCCCAAAAAAACTCGCCTACGTTTACAGCATACAAGTTCATCAATAATTTTTTTTATCTTTGTTAGAATGCATTAGAATTAACCTCTGCCGTGCGTATACCTTGGAACATTTAATGTGGTAGTGCAGATAGTCTCGCAGTGTGTGGATGAGGTTTATGGTGTTTTCTCGTGCTGCTTTGCTGGTATGACGTGGAAACAAAACTGGAAAAAAATATTTAATATATTAAATAACATATCATCACAACAGTCAGATGAGTAACATGTTGAATATGTCAGATTTATATCAAATTTTAACACACCCCCCCCCCCCCCCCCCCCCCCCCCCCCCCATATTTCCTCATCTGTTCAGACAGCTCAGTGGTAAAAGTATTAATACTATCAATCCGAGTTCAAATCTCTGGGTTTTGTCTGTATGAAATCTCCAATTTTTCTTTCATCAATGATTCCTAATCATATATAACAGGCATAAACCTATAGATTTGTTCAATAAAGTAGAATTTCACTCACACACCTGTCAATACCGGAATGATCACAATAGCTTGTTTTATCTACATACCGAACGTGATGTATCCAATGTTCTCCCCGACACGGGCGCCCGTGTTTGCCAGCTCCTGAGGTGGGTCACGGTGAGAGAAAAGAACCTGAGGCGCTTGCTGAAACTTTCGACGACCCTCCTTAAACTCCTGAAAGAAAAATGGGCTGAATTTAGTGATAACATTCTAGTATTTCTACATATGCATAGTAAGGCATTTATTCTGTCACATAACGGCTTCTGAAATCAACACATATTCTCCATAACAGTCATTACCTACAACACACCCCCTAACAATGACGTAGAGTTTGGAGTTTGCCAAGAGTGGATTTAACCATTATTTTCAAACCTGACGCAGCAGTCTTTACAAAGATTGTAGAGATCACGAGATCAATAAGAACCCCCCCCCCCCCCCCCCCCCCCCCAAGATTCATTTTTAAATGAGAATAAGGAATCTGTAGGAAACATCAGATGATTTGGAAGTTGTTATTATGACTACATACCTGCATAAAGACTTTTCCTATAATGACATCGTCATCATCCTTAAATATTGTGCTAAAAATAACTGTCACTCTGTCCTTCTGTGCATCTACATACCTGCAGGGAAACAAAAACACAAAAAATAGTAGATTCATGTAAACTCTTATGGATATTTCCTTTCTCAATAAAACACACTTCAATTAATTAGATATCACTTGAACTTTATCATATTTTACTAATATATACTTGAATTCTAATAATATTCAAATGAAGAAAAAATTTTAATAGCAAAATCCTATACTGAAATCTTCATGCAGAAAATGATTTATAAGTTTCTTGTTATCAAAACATTTCTACAAAATTGGTGAAAAAAAAAAATCATTTTTGCAAATGGAACATTATTTTCTGAAAATTCTTCATTAGAAAACATGAACAAAACTGGACAATTTACAAGATTTAAGATTTCTGTACAAAGCTAATGAATATATAAACTGTAATAAGACTCTAAGATTAATAAAACAAACAGAAAACCAATGTCAATAATATTAAACTTCATAGGCAGCAATGATAAAGATGTCATGTGATACTGCACATGTAAACTTCATAGGCAGCAATGATAAAGATGTCATGTGATACTGCACATGTGAACTTCATAGGCAGCAATGATAAAGATGTCATGTGATACTGCACATGTGAACTTCATAGGCAGCAATGATAAAGATGTCATGTGATACTGCACATGTAAACTTCATAGGCAGCAATGATAAAGATGTCATGTGATACTGCACATGTAAACTTCATAGGCAGCAATGATAAAGATGTCATGTGATACTGCACATGTGAACTTCATAGGCAGCAATGATAAAGATGTCATGTGATACTGCACATGTAAACTTCATAGGCAGCAATGATAAAGATGTCATGTGATACAGCACATGTGAACTTCATAGGCAGCAATGATAAAGATGTCATGTGATACTGCACATGTAAACTTCATAGGCAGCAATGATAAAGATGTCATGTGATACTGCACATGTAAACTTCATAGGCAGCAATGATAAAGATGTCATGTGATACTGCACATGTAAACTTCATAGGCAGCAATGATAAAGATGTCATGTGATACAGCACATGTAAACTTCATAGGCAGCAATGATAAAGATGTCATGTGATACTGCACATGTGAACTTCATAGGCAGCAATGATAAAGATGTCATGTGATACTGCACATGTAAACTTCATAGGCAGCAATGATAAAGATGTCATGTGATACAGCACATGTGAACTTCATAGGCAGCAATGATAAAGATGTCATGTGATACTGCACATGTGAACTTCATAGGCAGCAATGATAAAGATGTCATGTGATACTGCACATGTGAACTTCATAGGCAGCAATGATAAAGATGTCATGTGATACTGCACATGTGAACTTCATAGGCAGCAATGATAAAGATGTCATGTGATACTGCACATGTAAACTTCATAGGCAGCAATGATAAAGATGTCATGTGATACTGCACATGTAAACTTCATAGGCAGCAATGATAAAGATGTCATGTGATACAGCACATGTAAACTTCATAGGCAGCAATGATAAAGATGTCATGTGATACTGCACATGTAAACTTCATAGGCAGCAATGATAAAGATGTCATGTGATACTGCACATGTGAACTTCATAGGCAGCAATGATAAAGATGTCATGTGATACAGCACATGTAAAAGACTTTGCCAACTAAAAATCATTTTACTGATTTTATTTCCCTTCAAATTCTCCCTTTAAATCAATGGGGTTTTTTTTTTAAAAACCCACCAAATATGAAATCTTGCAAAGTTCATGAATTCTTACACTTTAAAACATTGTATAAAAATACATCTGTAATAAACTGTATATTAACTTAAACACAAGTCGATATCAGTAATTATGTAAGGTCAGTAAATTTTCTAACTGAAGAATATAGTACTCACATAGTCTCATCATCTCGGTACTGAATCACCGCTCTCTTGTGACCCGTGGACCCCTCCTCCTGGAACTGAAAGTATTTCTCAAACACAGAGGCAAAGCAGTTCCGCTTCAGTAGACCTACTTTTGTGACCCAGTCCTCCCAGTCTTTTGGCACCTTTTCAAGGTCAAACACGACCGATACATTGTACCCTGGAAATTGTACAATTTAAAATGATTTGTGAAGAAATCTTCGTTAACATTATCTTCATAAATTTCAGTGAGGAAATTTATCAAAATTTGAGTTAAAATTATCTTTGAAGCCGTATCAGAATGCAAACAGATTTGTTTTACATAAGCAAAGCCTTAAGCGAATCCATATTCATCTGTTAAATGACACTTTCAGATTTTTCCTGCTTCTTCCAATTACAGCTATGGTTATACATTCTTTTTCCCCCCATCTCTTCCAAAGGAATGTTTGTACCGTATGGCAATACCTGATGATACGATACGCGTATCATGAGCCCTTGCGATCACTGTACCTCTGTATTGTTACACCTCTACAATCCCATCTGATCATTATCCTTTGATCTGCTCATGTAGATCACTACACAAGATATAGCGGTTAAGGGAGCGGATCAAAGGATCTGATTTTAAGGGGTGAGATCAAAAGTTCAATGTCTGACAAAAAACTAAATTCGCAAAGTTTTCATCAAGACCCCCCTCCCCTAAACACTAAATATGATGAATGTTGAAGCTAATCGATTAACAAGTAAAAACATACCAGTATAGATAACACTCGGTATACCTCCTCTATTGTTTACTGTGATCTCATCATTGTTCGTGGATTTCGTGGGCCACTCTTACCCACAAATTTACATGTCCTCGAACATTTTTTAAACCAAGTAAGGTTATCTCTCCTAGTGACATCGTATCTCTTAACCACGAAATTACATCCCCACGAACCAGCAAAATTTTGCTTTACCCATGAACATTGGCCCTCATTTATCCAACATCGATCTTTTGATCTCACCCCCTAATAAGATTGGAATACAAACCTGGGTACAACCTTGATCACGCCTGAATAACTAATATATTAGTGGGGGACTCTTGATAAGGTGAAGGAAGAGATGAAAAATCATATGTGTATATAAAAATCCCCAATCTATAAGAACTTGCATATTAAAAATATTAACTTCCAATAATGATCAATTAAAATATGAACTACCCAGTTTAAATTTAACAATATTCAATTTGTAAGTTAAAAGCATGAAACTGATCTAATCTTTTCTTTTTTCTTCTTCTTTTTTTCCATCTCTTCCACAGGAATGTTTTTAGTGATAAAAATGGTTGGAAAATGTTGATATACAATATACATGAATATTTATATAATTTATCTCTCCATATTCTTTTTAGTGGGGGTACTGTAAAACATTCTGGCTTATCTCCGTTTGATTTGTTGACAATAATCTGCATCCATTTAATTTCTGGGATAGTGCATAAATGATTACATGAATATTATAGGGGGAGGGGAGATTTTGCTAGATCTTAGTTTGGAAAATAAGCAAAGTATAAATACGTAGAATATTACCTTTATCACCTAAATGCAAAATTAAAAAAAACTGAAAATAAGCATGCGAACCGGTTTCCATGGAATGTTTATAATAAAAATGATGACTACACATTATAAGAAAGATATATATATATATATATATATATATACTGTCCTAGATGTCTAGTTACTTGAAGAAATCCACTACAGAGGTGGATTTACAGTGGTGGACTAAGTGATTGAGTTTACTCGAAAATTTTGATATAAAATGTCAATGCATGGATTTAGGGTCACAATTTTTATTTCTATGATACATTGAAAATTTTCTGGATCCACCCCTATCCTACATAAAATTACACTATAAAAATATAGATCCATCCCTATCCTATATAAAATTACATTATAAAAATATAGATCCAACCCTACCCTATATAAAGTTTAACTATAAGAATCGCTTCCCTTCCCCTCGACAAAGAAGGACTCCAATAGGATACCCCCAAAAAAAATTGTTATAGAATTTGTAAAACTATTTATAAATGTTTTAGTATTGCTAAAACCCCGTATTTACCACAAAATGTTCTTGTGAAACCACCTTTCTTCTTGCATTATTCAAAAATCTTTTTTTATTGGTACATTCCGTGTATTAATGACCAATTTACATTGTTATATGATAAAATCCCACACATTAACACAGCAAATCCTACTTCATTTGATGAGTCCAAAATCTTGGGTTTGAAAATTGCTGTGTTTATGTTTTACAAAATTCTATAACAAAATGTTTTGGGGCTACCCTACAGCTTAATATCTGTTTTCCCCCTAGTTTCTTGATTTCATAAGAAATTTCCCAATTCTTAAGACTACATTCTTATTCTTAGTATTGGAGTTGGTAGTCAGTAAAGTGCTGAATCAGTTCTTGCTGTGAAACCAGACTTCCGTGATAATGACAGTCAGACTTCCGTGATAATGGAATCCTAAAGTTGATTCCTGACAATAACTCCATAAATCTTGTCTTTATTACCTTCTTCCGGAGTGGCTAAATGGTCTCCATATTCACGCTTGATGAGCTACAACAAAAAAGCTTTCATCAAATACCATTATACTGAAATGTCCAAAATAAAGTATGTTTAATTCTATACATATAATCCTTATAAAAACAAAATACATCTAATCATCTACAACATGAATTTCTTTATTCAGAGGGAGAATGATACAGAAAGCTGCTCTGACATAAAAAGTGATTAATAATTTATAGTAGTAAATTTTGACAAACCAATGTAACTGTCATCAAATTCTTGTTTCTACATCATAAGCATTAAAACTGGTGAAAAGTTCCATATTTCACAATAATGAGAAATAACTTATACTAGTACAATTCAGAGAGAGGTAAAGAATTTCCTCCCACCAATTGTGAATAGTATTTTTGGCACTTTGCCATCTCCTTGCCTTGGAAATTGAAAACTTCCAAATTTACTTTATTTAGTCTTTTAGTAGAAAGTAATCCGAAAAAAAATTTAAAATCCCTACTGGACTTTCGAACCCATGATCTATAGTTCAGCAGTCGATGTGCTAACCTACTGAGCTACCCAGCTAAGCAATAGTTTTTGAAGTGAATAGATAAATATTGCTGATACATATATTTTCATTCATGTTTTAAAAGGAAGTCAGCTGTAGAGTACCTCCTTAGGATATCCAAATCAAATGAAGTAAATCCATTAAATTGTTCTATATTTTTAGTGTGATAATTAGAAATTGTTTCTGTTGTAGATGTGATGTTCAATACAAACGCTCAATTCAATGTTTGATTTATTGCCTCAATACTTTTATTACTGTAGTAATTAGGGCTATACGGACCGTGGATATCGGCCTGGATAGCTCAGTGGTTAGAGCACCTGACTAGCAATGCAGGGGTCCCGGGTTCGATTCCCAGTCCAGCCAAAGATTTACTCCTCTCTCCTATATATACTCCATATATACTACATTTATAAATATACTACACTACAAACAGGTTCAGTAAAATACATCACGTTCGGCCTGAACTTATTTTTACCTGCATGACTGTTGTTTGCCTTGAGTATGACGAAAATAATATTGAACTTTATCAGTTTAAACTACAGAGCCAACAGACATCTTACTGTTTGGAAATATTTTGCTTTTAAAATTATGATTGTGGCTAGGTGATTAAATTGTTCTTCTGTAAATTGTATCGTATTAAAAGTATTGAATCATGGCATAAATATTGCAATATGTATCATATCGTGAAGGAGGCATATCGTTTCAGCCCAATCAAACCCTGACTAAAAGTCTGTGATAAAATTCTTACCTCTTCTGCCCCATGTCCCTCCAGGTCTTTATAAAACTTCAGAGATATGCTGACCTGCAATTTAATAGTTACTATTTTACACAGCAAGAAAACATAATTCTACAAAATGGACATTCTGATCAAGGTAATGCAAGGATAAAAAAAAATATAACAATTGCAAACCAACATGTATGTAAATTTTAAAGCTGCCTTTCCAACAGGACACATGTCGGCATGAACTTTAAAAAAAAGAGAATTTCTGGTTGTGTTTTTTCAAGATGAATAACAGACATAAAAACAGCCAAACGATTGTTTACTATCCAGTCTACAAGGCAGCCTGAGCATAAGGCTAACAAACATAAATTTCATGTTTCAAGTCAGATATATCTTACTAAAGGTATGTGAGAGGGCATGGATAAGTACACAACAGAACATAAACAATTCTTCAAGATGCTTGTATATCAAATATCAGTACAGTAAAACACCATTATAGTGAACCCCCAGGGTCAGCCGAAAATAGGTCATTATATCCAAACTTCGTTATATAGAATTTTTTTTTTATTATACTCTCATAGGGGGATAAATATCACTTAAGGATAAGCATGAATTTGTTATAAGCATGTTATACTGTAAAATGAGAAAATATGACATGCTCTTAAATTTAGCACCTTTGGCGTAAGTGACCTTTTGCGCCAAAATAAGAAGTGCGCCAACAATGTTCCATTTTCAAAAGTATTTTTTTAATTTTTGAAAAGTCGCAAGTCATTTTGTTGTATGCTATACCCATACAAAGGGCATCCACTTATGTAACGTCGAAAGTTCAGGGTATTTTATATACACACTAACATAGGTGAACAGTGATTGTTTAACATTTCAATGTTGCTAAATTCAAACAGGGATCAACGAATTTACTGAAATTTGATTGCATAGTCATTATGTACACCTACAAAGCTTGCTCCTCAATTATCACTTTAGTGCCCTGAGATCAAATTGTACTGATCAGAAGCTTGTGGATGGTCCACACTGACACCTGCTTGATAACTTCTCGTAATGATATACTAGGAATCGCTCCTTGAATCCTGGAAATCTACCCTTACAAATACTAACCAATATTCCCTAAGGCTTTAGTATGTTCTTTTCATTTTCTTATTCATATTCTTGGACCAACCAGATTTAACATAACACTTACCCTTATTTTACTTTTATCATCATTAGGGTTTGAGATGTGGTACAAAACACCATCAAAATCTGCAATAAATATAATCATTTAAAACAACTCTTGATTATCCAGTAAAGGAGAATTCAAGCCCATACTTTCATAACTAAAACCTAAACTATTCATGTCACGTCAAGGTTTTGATATGAATTCCATCAGACTGGAATCAAAAGAATGAAAGAAAGGAAAGCACACATCACAAAATCTCTCGTGAATCATTTGTCACAGCAGCACTGTCAACAACCTATTAGACTTACCTGCAACTGTTATGTCAATATTGTCTGGTTTATTACTGAAAATGAAGTGGAAAGAATGAATGAGTGATCTTAAAGTCAATGTAGATAATGCGTATTTAGCCTGGTATAGCTGCAGAACTGTAGCTCTCTGAAAAAATATTTTGACATAACAGAGAGCTACAGAGCCACCCCTTATAAAAACCTTCGATTTACGGCGCACAAAAAGATGCGCACGGTTGAGGCCTTATATCGTTGTATTCTTGAGTTACTGTCTCATAAATTTAATATCAAAAAATTCTTAACATATTTTCCTACTATACTTGTGTCTAAACATACCTTCAAATATGCATTAAAGCCCCACACGACCTGAAAACTCCCAGCTTCAAATGATTTCGTTTGTTGACGTAGCCATGTTAGGTAGCCGGGTCAGTTCGTACCCTGTTGTTGTTGGTATATATTCATAAAATTCGTTATATGTTATGTATTCGCTCTTCATTTATTATCAATACGAATAATTTATAGAAATTAAAAAAATAAAGTTTTTCTAAAGGTAAAATAAGCTCTTGATTCATGAAAATGCTACTAAAGTCCTTAACACTCGTGTGGCAGGGATGGAGACCGGACCAGACTAATAAAGCCGCATTGCCGTGAGTTTAGCTATTTGAATAATTATTATTTAAAGGCACTGGGATGATATATTATTTAGAATATTTAGCTAAAATATTTGTGGGGATATTAGTTCACATCTAGACGTTATTGTGCAAGTATGGAAATTAACTAGGATTCGAATTGACCGGCTACCTAACATGGCTACGTCAACAAACGAAATCATTTGAAGCTGGGAATTTTCAGGTCGTGTGGGGCTTTAATGAATATTTGAAGGTATGTTTAGACACAAGTATAGTAGGAAAATATGTTAAGAATTTTTTGATATTAAATTTATGAGACAGTAACTCAAGAATACAACGATATAAGGCCTCAACCGTGCGCATCTTTTTGTGCGCCGTAAATCGAAGGTTTTTATAAGGGGTGGCTCTGTAGCTCTCTGTTATGTCAAAATATTTTTTCAGAGAGCTACAGTTCTGCAGCTAAGCCTGGTAATGAATAAACAGGTTGGGAGCACTCCCCTATAGCGAAATATTCTCGCTAAAACACGATTATCCCTCTCTAGCAAGATTAAATATATCCCGTACAACCGAGAAAAACACATGTGGAGTACATCTCTTCGTGTTTCACGTGAAAAGAAAAAAAAGTGCTAAAATGTCTGATACTTCTGCAAATATATTTATCAAAACAAAAACACTCACGATGTGTATTGGATTTCAGACTGCTTCCCTCTTACGCAGCAACTTTGATATGAAATTTCTTGACTATGTTGTCAATTTCATAGAAACAATTTGCATCATGTTGAGTGTGTGTTGCACTCATTCAGCGTTGCACAGGATTTGCCATTATTTTCAATAAAGACGCCAAAACACCTGTTTATGGTAATGTTTATTTCTCGCTAAAGAGAGATAATCGCGTTTTAAAGAGAATATCTTGCTATAGGGGAAGTGTTCCCAACCTGATAAATACTACCGTGTTTGACATTGCCAATTCTTTTCATATTTTACAATTACATATTAAAATAATAAATCGATAAATACCATGCAATATAAATGACAGATTTTATTAAGTGTTTGTAGCATATTAGTAATGTAACAATATTATACCATTATCTATTAGAAGTAGGTATCCAACTCGTTAAAAAAAAACTGGACCCGGTGTAGATAAAACACGGAAGTCTTCACCGTTTTATACTTACCCCGCTACAGCATTCTGAAATTTTAATGTCAGCGTTTCCTCTACAATCCTGTTGTTGATTTCCAGTAAAATCATCTTCTACCTGTTAATCTATCCACCCCTATATCTGTATTTTCAATTATTTTTTTCCTTGGGGTGTAACCATCTGACTTACACAGGAAGTTGATTCTGTGAAACACGGAAATGATACGGACTCTCTGATTGGTGATAATTTCGGTATTAACTTGTACTAGTGAAATTCGGGAACCCCTTTCTGATAGAAGGCAAATAGCTATTTAAAATCCATAACAATTTAGTTCCCCAATATCTGAAAGAAATTTGCCCAAATATTCGCAGAAATCTATCAGCATATGACACCCGTAATTCTAGCGACTACACACTTTCTAGATGCAGACTTGAATTATATAAAAAGTCATTTATTTCCGACACAATTAGAAATGGAACTTGCAGAGTACAGAAATAAAGGAGATAACTTCAATTAATAAATTTAAAAAAAAACACATTAAAACAGCACCCTCAAAACCACATTCATATGGCCAGCGATATGTTAATATTATTCATACCAAATTAACTGGACATTCTTGCGTTTTAAATAATGATCTTTATCGTAAAAACATCATTGCCTCTCCAAATTGTATATGTGGTCATATTGAAGATTCCCGTCATTTCTTCTTTGCATGCAAAAGATACACTCATGCAAGAAATTGTTTCTTCAATGAACTGCTTCAGCTAAATGATATTGCTAGAGAGAGAGAGAGAGAGAGAGAGAGAGAGAGAGAGAGAGAGAGAGAGAGAGAGAGAGAGAGAGAGAGAGAGAGAGAGAGAGCTGTTTCGGCCCAGAAGTTGGACTCTCTCTCTCTCTCATCCAGAAATAGGTCCATAGAAAAAAAAACCCAGATGCATTCATCAAACTGCGCGCTTAAAAAATATATATAAAAAATTGAAGAAAACATTACTCTAGCTGTTCTTGTATACATGTATAGGTCTACATGTATATCCTTTACACATTAAAATATATGAATCAATGTTTAAATATTACAGTAATGTGAGGTTAAAAGATAGGGAATTTGCATCCCAAAATAATAACCCATTGTTAATTGATGTTTTTGAAGAGGATGAAAAATTATCTCATATAAAAACTAGTCCAAGCATGTACCGGCTAGACATGACGGCCTTTTTATAAGGTCGTTAAGAATATGTACACGACAAGCTCAATGTCTGTAAGACTTCAAAATAAACTTACTAGCTTATTTGAATCTAAAGTGGGTGTTCGGCAAGGAGATCACTTAAGCCCAAATCTCTTTAAAATATTACTCAATGGTCTACCATCTTTATTTAATGATAAAATGATCCGGTTAAATTAGGCGGCATTTTCATTCGTTGTTTATTGTATGCTGATGATTTAGTATTCATTTCTAAATCTGAAAGAGGACGTCAGCAGCGTATAAGCTACTGTGAAAAATATTGCCTGTCTGTCAATCTCAAGAAGACAAAACTTATTATATTTTGCAAAAGTGATAAAAAAATCAGTTGAAGTTTATATATATATATATATATATATATATATATATATATATATATATATATATATATATATAAATCATACTATCAAACAAGTGTCGTCATATAAGTATCTAGGAATCGTTTTTCCCTCATCAGGCTCATTCACCAAATTGCCAGTTTGATCTCTACAAAAAAGCCTTAAAAGCATATTTTAAATTAGTCAAGTGTTTTGGAATTATTAAACCAAAAATACATACCCTGATACACTTATATGATCATACTGTAAAACCTGTACTGCTTTATGCGTGTGAAATCTGGGGAACAATAAATACAGATACATGTTCTGTAAAACGCCCCAATTATTGTATGGAAAACTTCTTTAACAAAACGTACTGTGAAAAAATGCACATTAAATTTTTGAAACATATTTGTGGTGTACATAAAAAGCCTCAAATCAAGCCGAGGAATTTTAAATTCCAAAGTAAATTCCTTATTAAGAAATGCTGTACAAGAAAACTATGTATTATATTATAATAACAAAAGCAGCTGGATCAGAAGCATTAATTATATTTTGAATAAGTTGGAAATACATTGTCCTATACATGATAAAAATATTGTTTCAATTGTTACTAATGAGTTATATGAAAGATTTAAATATCAGTGGTGTAATATACACCCACAGACAATGCAGACAAACAATTTGGTAAACTATACGAACCTATGCATTATTCAAAACAAGATTCTGTAGAGAAAAATATTTTTCAGTTATTCGTATTTCTCACATTTTGCAATGTTTCACAAATTTTAGAATCAGTTCTCATTCTTTGTCTATTGAAACTGAACGTTACACACAAACACATGTAAATGAGAGAAAATGTAGTGTCTGCAAGTCCGACTGTGTAGAAGATGAATTCCATTGACTGTATGAAAAATTTGTCATATATATATATATATATATATATATATATATATAAGTATATATATATATATATATAGCTGTTCATTACTATATAGATATATAGCTGTTCATTACTAAGAAAAGTTGTTTAACCATGAACTTGTAAATTTTATTTCTTTATCTATCTTCTGAATAATCCAATTTTGGGCCCAGAGGGCATACAAAGAATACAAAGTTCGTATATATAAATAATAAAAGAGTGATTATCCAAAAGATATATTTAAAAAAATACATCTTCATGATAAATCAACTTATGCCTCAAATGGGCCTTGGCGCTCAAACCTAAACGCTGTACGAATTAATAGTTTTTTAACCGATAGATGGCGACACAATAAAAGACGACGAATATGATTGGATGATTGGTCTTGTCGTTCAAATTATAGGCGGGGGTGAGGAAACATGGACAAATAGTCATTGCCAGATTCTTTATTTGTGCTCAAAACTCACTTGAAGTTGAAGTATTTTCTAGGTATTAAAGATGCCAAAGGTATGTAGGAAAAATTGATATTTTCACAATATAACGATTATTTTCCGCTCTTGGTTTGGGAAGATTTTAAAGGCCTTGACAGTGCAGTGTCATTGACCGTGTATCTGTATGCTGCCAAAGTATCCGTTGAGCAAACTTTCGAGTTGGGGCTAACATGATCAGGAGGGGGTTCATCCCATTTTGTTGTAGACCTAATGAATGCAAGACCATAAAAAAAAAATGTGTTAAGATTTCAATGCTTTAGAATGGATCAGAATGGAAAATGTCAAAAATTATTTTCTAAAGCAAGCTCCCGATTTACTGACTTGTGTTCATTGTGGCACGTTTGTCAAACAGGTATATTCTGTTCTAAACAATTCTTTCCCAATGAGTGACACATTTGAGCAGTTACACCTTGATCTAATGTTCTATCATTAAACAGGTAGGGAACACTTCCCCTATACCGAGATATTCTCGCTAAAACGTGATTATCCGGGCTCTAGCGAGAGTAAATATATCCCGTACAACAGCGAAAAACACCCACGGAGTACATCTCTTCGTGTTTCACGTGAAAAGAAAAGTGATGAAATGTCTGATACTTCTGCAAATATATTAAATTAATCAAAACAAAAACACTCACAATGTGTATTGGATTTCAGACTGCTTCCCTCTTACGCAGCAACTTTGATATGCAATTTCTTGATTATGTTGCCAATCTCATCGAAACAATTCACATCATTTTGAATGTGTGTCGCACTTTATATTCAGCGTTGCATGGGATTTGCCATTATAATTTTCAATAAAGACGCCAAAACACTTGTTTATGATAATGTTTACTCTCTCGTTAAAGAGGGATAATCGTGTTTATTCGAGAATATCTCGCTATAGGGGAAATGTTCCAAACCTGTTAAAGTGATAATGTCCTATGGACCCAGTTTAACTATAGAATGCTTCCCATATACCCGTAATGTATCAAAATAAGAATTAATCTCTGTACACTTTTCGATGAAATCATGTCGCAACCAAAAAAGTTTACCTTCACAACTGACTGGCCATTAATCATGTTCTATTTTTAATAGCGTAGTGTAAAGAGAACTAAAACTTACGAGTTCAAATTTTGCTGTGTACAGCTTCCATTTACCAGAACTTGTCATTGCGTAAGCTTACAGCTCCCAAATGGTAAGGAGGTGCCACCTTTTACGGAAAATGTTGCAATGATCTTTACTACACTGTTATTTTACAGGATGTCAGCAACTTTTATTTTGTAATCGATTAGTAGTATCATAGAGCTCTAAACAACCAACAATCAAGCAATCATCTGCAACAATCGTTTCATCACTAGCTATAAATAATAATGTATGTATACATGTGTATTTGCAGATGAAGGGTAGTTTATGGGTAGTAAGAATTTGTGTATTTACAGATGTAGGTAGTTGATGAGTAGTAACAATATGTGTGTATTTACAGATGGAGAGTAAATTGTCACTGTTGGCTGCATATGATGATATTATGAGGAAGTCTAGAGTTCTAAAGGCAGGAGATGAAACAGGTGGGGTTTCCTTCCTTGGGAATTTGTGCGTTACATTGATTAAATATTATGTAATTCTTTATTTTAAGATTAACCAACTGTTGAATCGATTAGAATCCTTATGTATTGCAGACTTAAAATGTACGAGTCTTGTTTAGGTATTACAGACTTAGAATGTACAAGACTTGTTTATGTATTGTAGACTTAAAATGTACGAGTCTTGTTTAGGTATTACAGACTTAGAATGTACAAGACTTGTTCATGTATTGCAGACTTAGAATGTACAAGACTTGTTTATGTATTGCAGACTTAAAATGTACGAGTCTTGTTTATGTATTGTAGAATTAGAATGTATGAGTCTTGTTTATGTATTGCAGACTTAGAATGTATGAGTCTTGTTTATGTATTGCAGACTTAGAATGTATGAGTCTTGTTTATGTATTGAATTGTTTAACGTCCCATTTGAGAATTTTTCACTCATATGGAGATGTAGTATATTTGGTGATTTGAAAATTGACAAGCATGATAATGATGATTTAGAATTAATTTTACTGTATATTAAGTATTTGCTAACATGATAAGACACACACCCCCGTTAGAATGATAATTTTAAAGAAGTGCTTTATTTTCAGAATTTAGACGATTTGTTGGAAACCAGGAACAGTGTCGAGTTAAATGGCACAATTTAGAAGTAGAGGTGGAACACCTTCAGGAGAGAATTCATCGATTAGAAGCAGAAAACAGCGGCTTAAACCTGAAACTTAAACACGCTAGAGGGCAGATAGAAGAGGAACTAGAAAAACGACTGATATTAGAACACGAACGCGAGGAACAGGTACTGTAACACATTAATGTAGAGAGCACCTGTAGGTGTGAAAGTGTGTCATTAATTTAGAGAGCAACTGTACGTGTGAAAGTGTGTCATTAATTTAGAGAGCAACTGTACGTGTGAAAGTGTGTCATTAATTTAGAGAGCAACTGTACGTGTGAAAGTGTGTTTAAACAGGGGAATCTTTTTTTTTTTTTTTTTTTAATTTATTTATTTTTTTGGTCACATACAATACATCAAACACTTACACAAACATACCTTTCATACATGCATACATGCTTCAATCTCCCTGTGGTTTAGGTTACTTGCTGTACAATAGTGAAAGTAATAATAATAACAATAATACATGTACTAAAAATAATGACAAGTACATGTAGTAGTAATTAATCAATTGCAAAAATATTTTCCCACTTCATCCATATTTTATCAAAGTTATGTATTTTAAATGTTTGAATTGCAGCATATTTCTCTACATGATATTTAAACTTTTAAGTGACATAGTAATCCAACAAGATTTGGTTCTTTATTCTGCATTAAACAGATAAATATGTATTGTTTAGCATATATAATTATAAAGTTTATAGCTTTATTATTTAAAGACAGTGGAATTTCACCAAATATTATATTTGACACATTAAAACCAATTCTTTCTGAAATTTTTCTATATATATGAAGACTTAACTCACTCCACAATGTTTGGGTCTTATTACACGAAGTAAAAATATGTGTTATTGTTTCAATATTACTTGTACAAAATCTACAGAGATCATTTGTTTTAACACTAATGTTTTTCAAATAATAACCAACAGGAAGAATTCTATGTAAAATTCTAAACTGTAACCACTGAACAGAAGAATCACTAGATGTTTTGAAACAAATTTTAAACACATCTTGCACTGAAATATCATCTACTCCATATGAAGATAGTTCAGTTTCCCACTTGCCCATAGAAGTTGGGATATCTTCTTTTGCATTTAAAATATTGTAAATAATATTAGAACATCTTTCATGTAATAAAACTGGTTCAAAAAATATAGGCATACATGGATTAACATTTTGTTTGGTTGAGTGTCTATCAATTGACAGACATTTTAAATATTTTGAAATTACAGTAATAATGCTATGGTATCTCATTACACATACTTCTTGAAGATTGTATAATCCCCTTTTCATACCATTTCTCATAAAACACAGGTTTTCCCGCAATTCTAATATTAGAATTGTACCACACTGGAATATTATAAAAATTATTTTTAATATTTGGAAGATTTTGACTAGTCTTCAAATAAAAAAACCAAGCATTAAAAACATCCTTCCAAAAAACATTGCTTTTAACACATAATTGTTCCACAATAAAACTATCTCCAAAGTCATATAATTTCTTTAAAATATCATTTCCATACATGGCAAAAAAAAATATTCATCCATGGTTTCTGACAGTTTGACCTAGTAAGCCTTTTAATCCAAGAGCATTTCAATGATGTAATAAAGTTGCTTATATCAACCATCTTGATTTAGAGAGCAACTGTAGGTGTGAAAGTGTGTTTAAACAGGGGAATCTTTGTGAATTCTGTGAAAAGACTTTTACTCATGTCAGAATGCAAATATATTTGGATTCACTATTGTTTGTTAATTGTGATATTATGTAGTGATGTAGGAAAGCTGTTAATTAGTCCCCTAGAAGGGGACTTTAGGTTTGCGCTCCATCTGTCAGTCAGTCCTGCAAATCAGTTTTCCTGACTTTTTTAAAATGTGCTTGCAGATATTCATTTGATATTTGGTACATTGCTTTGCCATAACAAGTTACAGATAAAGTTCGAGTTTCATATTAGTCCGTTGATTTTTATACGCCCGTCTTAGGACGGGACGTATTATGTTATGGCCTTCATGTCCGTCCGTCTGTTAGCTTTTTCGTGTCCGGCTCATAACTTAAATACTATGAGGCCTAGAATAATCAAACTTTGTCAGATGATGCATCTTGGGTAGAAGGTGTGTCGCACATTAAAACCAGGTCGCTGTGACTTTTAATTAAGGAGGTATGACCAAATATGGCAAAACCCTGTCCGACTCATAACTTGAAAACTATGAAACCTAGAATCACCAAACTTGGTCAAATAATGCATCTTAGGTAGAAGGTGTGTCACACCCTACTTTAGGGTCACTGTGACATTTAATTAAGGTGATTTTTTTTTAAAAGTGTATGTTTTAATGGGTACAATCCCTTCTGATCTAATGATTTTTTAGTAACCTTATTCAAAAATGTTACATCAAGAAAATACATATTTTTTAAGATATACTGTACAGTTTTTTAAGCCTTTATAATGTTTCTTTTGTTTCTAACAGTAACAAGAGAAATATTCCACTTGTCCCATGGGGTTAGCATGCAAAGGGCATTTTGATAAGATTAATTAATGGGTTTAGTGTAAGAAGACTGTCTTAATCACTTCTGGTAGAGCATCTCTGATCAAGCAGGTATTAACTATACCTCTAGGGAATTGGGCAGAAGGAATCTAAGCCTCTTAATTAGTAGTGATCTGTCTTGGTGGCTAGCCTTTATTTTCAAAATGAAGTTATCAAAATTAATTTGACATTGTACAATGTAATTTTTTAATTTTTTTTTTGTCTTAGCAACCAACATGCAGAGTGTCATTTCTGAGTAAGATGAGCAGATGGTTGCAATATGTATATAGGCATATTTTAATGATAAGTAATTTGATGTTTTATTAAGATGTGGCAATAAAAAGATATACAATGAGCAAAGCTGCAGATTTGGCATTTGTTTAAATCCAAAACTACCAGTTGAAAAAATATAAAAATGCACTATTTGTTTTCATTAAAAAACTACAGCAGAGAGAAGTACATATAGCATTATGAATGGAAAAATCATTTTAGATCTTTTTACTATTAAAGTTTGACATGATTTTCTTTCATCCACTCTTCTCTGTTTTGTGATAATTAAATAATGATTGACAGGCGTATCATGTGCTGTGGCGATGCACTTTATTTTAATGTGCTTGCAGATATTCATTTGATATTCAGTACATCATGATGATTGCTTTGCCATAACAAGTTACAGATTGATTTTGAAGTTTTCCTGGTCTAGTCTTTGTACCTGAATAGTAGTTGATTTCCAACCATTAATATTCCTATCTTGGTTTACCAATCTTCCCTTTTACCATAACCTTGGTCTCATAATGAACTTCGAATATTGTTGCGGTCCAATAATTTTTGCCTCCGGTAGGGGAGTGTTAAAGAATTTTAGTGTCGACACATTTAATTTGTGTAAAATTGTATAAGTTTAGAATTTGTATTGATTTTACCTTTTAGGAGCGGCAGATAGGGTTGATCAGAGAGCTTTTGAATGACCGCAATGGCCGAGGAACACTGAACGAGCAAGATAGAGAGAAACTGTTCATGCTTAGTACCACCCACAGATCGCATCTAGAGGGATCTCCCTCTAAAAGGTAAGGAAACCCTCTCAAGGAAGAAAGTCACGCTTAGTACCACCCACAGATCACATCTAGAGTGATCCCCCTCTAAAAGGTAAGGAGACCCTCTCAAGGTAGGGAGTCACCGCGTAGAGGAGAAATATTGAAGTTCTTGGAGTATTACTACATTATCAGATGATAAATGCATTAAAGCTCATGATGCTGTGGCTTCATTTCTATGTATGCCTGTCTTTTGGCGGTCCATATTATGATATAGGCTTGTCTGTCTGTTAGCTTTGTTGTGTCCAGATCATATCTTATTCACTATGAGGCCCAGGACTATCAAACTTGGTGGTCAATTGATGCGTCCGGGGGGGGGGGGGGGGGGGGGGGGGGTTAACTAAAAGTATCCAAATTATATTTTTCACACTATGAGGCCTAGGACCTTCATTTGGGGCGGTAACGGGAATGTGTCTTGTATGCTAGGGGTGTACTCTACTTGTTTTCGTGGTGAGGTCATGCTATTAGCATGAAATTAATTGATTACATAAGTACAGTGGGTTTGTTTTTATCATTAAGACTGAACTTTACATTAAATTATCAGGATTCAGGACGAGTTCAAATTGGCATGGGAGGAGTGGAGGTTAAAATGCACTCGTCCCCATTGACAAGTAAAATTTTCTGTAACTGCTTAAACTACTTTTATTATAAGAAATAGATATGTACATATGAAAATTATTTTTTGACAATGTTTTGAGGGAAAACTACTTTGCGTGTGTGCATGTTATCGGAAGATAGCCAAAATACCTCAGTTAGGTCAGCATTCGGAAGATATATGAATGTAATTAGGTATCAACAAAACTTTTTTTCCATAAATCTTTCCCAGAGATACGCGCAACTACAGCGAATGTAAATGTAGCCTGGTCTACCAGTTGTAAACCACAGAATGAAATTTTAAATCCATGTTGCAGGAAATCAGAAACTGCTCACAGAGAAGGAAAGAGGTAGTGTCAGCATGCTGTTTTATTAAGAGCAGATAATGTTATGTATCAATACACCTGCTGAATTTTTGAATTTGCTTTTATACTCATTCAGCTCCAAAAGTGATTTGCAGCCTGTGCCCCAAACAAATTCTAATCTCGCATCCTGCTGCTGATGGGGATTTTATAAAGATTAAATAAACAGTCACCTCTTCCTTATCAATGTGTAGATCTCGCACATATTTTGAGGTTTGAAAGAGGATTAGTTCCTATTATCTACATTATAAATTTTTATGCCCCCCGCCCCCCAATCATAGATTCAAGGGCATATAGTTTTTGGTAGGTTTGTCCGTCTGTAAAATCTTTCACCTTGGCCATAACTTTTGAATGGATGGTAGTATGGCTTTCTTTTGACATGACCTTTCTTTAGGTAGCAAAATTCATGAATTTGACCTTGGGTTTTGATCTACTTTTGAAAAACTTTGGCCATAACGTTTGAACAGTTGGTTGCAGGGCTTTGTTGTGATGACATCACTGTTCAGGGCTCGAAATTAACATGCCCGTCAGTCTGTGACTGGTTAAAAGTATGGCGGACTGAATGGCATTTGTTTTAGTCAGTCCGATGGGACTGGTTAATTTTCTAAAGCATCATTTTGGAAAATATACTTATGAAATTTTATACACACATTTGGCATCGATGCTTCAATCTGTAGATATCAGACGAATCTGATTCGTAAATATAAATCCCACATTTAAGTGACGTTACAATATTGTCTGAGGCATATTGAGTTAAATTTCATTTTAATAACATTAACGAAATATGTTTAATTATTTCTGGAAAACTCTGTTGGACTGGTAAAATTTTCTGCGGACTGGTTGAAATTATGCCCCATCAGTCTGAATGGACTGGTGACATAAAAAGTTAGCTTCAAGCCCTGCTGTTTACTTTGCTGTTTTACGTGGACGTCAGTGTTTCACAAACACACTTTGTAATCTCTGTTTCTAATTCACAATGTAGCATCATTCATTATCTCTGAGTATTGGTCCTATTCGGATTTGATTCCCAATAATTCAGGGTCTTGTCGATGTTTTAAAGCATCATCTAATGCAAGATTTCCAACATAATCTTTATTTTCTTCTTTTTTTTCCCTGTCTGCTAGGTTTAGCCTTATTAAAATCCTCGAATTTACCATCACTATCATCTTGTAAGATTTCCTGCTAGGTGTTCACCATTATTAATTGTTGTCGGCAACCACGCTTCACACAATCCTATTTCTATTTCTAATACATGTAAGTCAGAACACAACAAATTATATCTCGTACACGTTTTATATTTTATCGGTCTGTATAGTTAGAAGGAAAGATTTAGCCAATCAAAGATTTGTATGCAGTTGGATATAGGAGCCAATATAGTTGTCACGGTGAAAACAGGGACCAAAAATATGAGTTATTCTTATCAGCAAGACTGAATGAGTTTAAAGTTTATTTTTGACATTTAACAAACATGTTATGAAAATTGCATGAATGCTTCTCATCAGCTCCAATATTTGCTTGAAGTAATAATTGATTAGAGGAAACCCACGTGTCCGAGTGGGTGACCACATTACCGAATAAATGTGCAATATTGAGCATGTCTTTAACTGAAGTAATTTTGTACTCATAATGCATGCTTATCAAAAAATCTACATTTGTACGTTACCATATCAACAGACTAAAAATAGGGTGTTTTTTTTCAATAGTGTAGTATACATGTGAAATACATAAACATGCATGTATATAGCATATATTTATTGAATATGCATGGATTTTTTTTTTTTTTTTTTTTTTATAATCATTGATATTTTGAATGTCAGTTTAGCTGAGTTTTCCATGCATATTTTGAGAATGTAGCCTTTTAGTATAGTGTGGGTTTCATTTCATCAATGTTTAAATAGACTATATACTGCTGTTATGCTTATCAGTGAATCAGTACAGGTAGTTCCTCACTAAGAAAATCCGAGGGCCTCATATTAGATGGATGCATTCCATAAAGTTTCTTCACACAGGTTGTAGTGCACCTCCAGTACCCCCCCCCCCCCCCCCCCCCTCAATTCTCTGTTCATATGCAAGTGCAGATGTGGGGGATGAGTGTTAGTCACTACACCTGAATCTCTCAGTACAACATAAGTTAGTGTTTAAAGGGACTGATTCACGATTTTCCTCAAAGTTTTCTTTATCACTTTTAATGATCATAATCTACCGTCTAATGTGTTTAAAAGATTTCACATAAAAATGAAGGTTATACATTATCACAGAAGCTCAATTGAGAGAGTATATAATTTGTTTTGTAAACAAAGATTGTGGTATGTTATTGTTTACGAAATTTTCCAAAGAAATGGCTTTCAATCTAAATTTATTATATGTTGCATATTTCAAGCGTTTTTGGGGTAAAACGTGTTATCTAAAAATAAAAATTTGTGACTATGCAAAATTAAGGTAGTACTCTACATCGTCATAATGGCTGACTTCCTTTAGAAAAATGGATGACAAAATCGATATCAGTAATATTTGACTTTTCCTTTTCTATTTATTTACCTAGCCGAGTAGCTCAGTGGGTTAGAATACCGACTGCTGAACTGTAGATCGCAGGTTCGAGTCCAGCAGGGGTTTTAAATTTTTTTCAGATTACCTTCTACTAAAACTGTATTTTTTGACAAAATGAAGCAAATTTGCAAATTTTCAACTTCAAAATATTGTTGTACATATCCGCCACTTTTCATCTACATCAAATTTCTCTGGTGTAGCATACCTCCTTAAGAAATCAATATTTCACTTGTTTGTTTGTATGCACATAAAAAGACTCAAGTCTGTTTACATAACACAGATTTAAGGCTGAAATATTGCTTTTATTCTTGCAATTTTCAAAATTTTGGCTGTCAACATTAGATATTGAGTTATATTTTCAATGTTTAACATAAAAAATGAAAAACATTTTTATCAAAAATCGTGAACCAGTCCCTTTAAAGCTGGTAAGAATGTGACCCCCAACCTCAACCCCAAATTGAAATGGTGAGTAAATTTCAACACAGATCACCAAATTGACAAACAATCCAAGTTATAATTATTGGATACTATTATGGTCCTGTTTTGGTGTACTGCTTTTTCATGTCACAGACTGATTTGTTTCCATTACTTTATGCAAGAAGAGTCAAGCATTATCATGACACTGATTTCTCTTTGATTGAGCATGGTGTGGATTTGATAAATTGTTATTACAAAATAGATTTACTAAAAGAATTGATTAAGATACTTCACTGTAGTTTTGACCTGATATATATTTTTTTCTATTGATTGTTCGAATTTTGAAATATTGAGTTAGGAGCTTGGTGATTTCTAAATTGACCCCCCCCCCCCCCCCCCCCACAACCACAACCACCACACAGAAGAAGCCGTTTCAGTTACACTTTGCGCTTCATGATAGTTTAAAACCTGAAAAGTGTATTTTATGTTTTACAGACTAAGGACAATCAACGAGTCAGCCCATTCCATGTTGTCAGATGATGAATACGATAAGACAGAAGATGACCTTCACACGACCTACCTCAGAAGTGGACGCAAGTTTAAGCGACCCTCAGCCCCTCCAATGGAGGAGGAATTTCCCAAAAAGAGAAGAAGTGGTGATGAGGTAAAGTCAGATTTACCATAGAAAACTGCCTTGTCCAGATATTTGATACAGATCGTGTAAATCGGAGGGCAAAATGAATGAAATGATGTTCATCTTGTAGCTTTTACTTTTTCAAAAGTACTTATCCATATTCTTTGCTTGCAAATGAAAGCGATTATTTGCTTAATTGTTGTAGAAAGACAATTCTATTATCACCACGACAACTGTGACCATCGGAGCAGATGGAGCACCTGTTGCTGCAGAGACAGAGGTCAAAACGGTTAAAACTCTTAACAAGAGCTTCAGTGAGCCAGCCTTAGACAAACACGTTGCTGCCCCAGACAGAGATGCAGGTACAGTATTTCAAGGGTCTTTGCCAGGCAAAGAATTAACCCTTGAATGCACTGGTCTCTAAATTCACTGCAAATAAAGTTTGTTGTATCTGTGTGATAAGTTCAGAGGTCACATGATGTTATATTCTGTGTGATAAGTTCAGAGGTCACATGATGTTATATTCTGTGTGACAAGTTCAGAGGTCACATGATGTTATATTCTGTGTGATAAGTTCAGAGGTCACATGATGTTATATTCTGTGTGATAAGTTCAGAGGTCACATGATGTTATATTCTGTGTACTTTTTGTAACAGACAGTGAACCCGAGTCAGAGGATTCATACTATGCCACGCCCAGAAATAATAACAACAAAAGACGGAAGTCCCGGGGAATTCTCAAAACCACCCCATTGGAGTATGTATAAAACGGAAAATTTCAAAACCGCCTAATCTCAATATTCAGCAGTAGTCTTTGTGATCTTGTGTTTAGATCTTTTAATCACATTTTGAATTGTCATGATTACCACTTTTCATTCATAAATTTGTGTTCCATGTAACATGTTGAGAGGGGGGAGGGGTGTCAATGAAAGTGATGGAATGATAGAAATAATTTTATTTTACAGAGCACCCATTTTGCGTAAAGCCAACTCTGCCGGTCGAGGTTTGAACCGAGTCCATGTATTCATGTCCAAAACTATCATCAAACCAGAGAGTTGTGTACCGGTAAGTATCATTAAACCAGAGAGTTGTGTACCTGTAAGTATCATTAAACCAGAGAGTTGTGCACCGGTAAGTATCATTAAACCAGAGAGTTGTGCACCGGTAAGTATCATTAAACCAGAGAGTTGTGTACCGGTAAGTATCATCAAACCAGAGTTGTGTACCGGTAAGTATCATTAAACCAGAGAGTTGTGCACCGGTAAGTATCATTAAACCAGAGAGTTGTGCACCGGTAAGTATCATTAAACCAGAGAGTTGTGTACCGGTAAGTATCATTAAACCAGAGTTGTGTACCGGTAAGTATCATCAGACCAGAGTTGTGTACAGGTAAGTATCATTAAACCAGAGTTGTGTACCGGTAAGTATCATTAAACCAGAGAGTTGTGTACCGGTAAGTATCATTAAACCAGAGTTGTGTACCGGTAAGTATCATCAGACCAGAGTTGTGTACAGGTAAGTATCATTAAACTAGAGTTGTGTACAGGTAAGTATCATTAAACCAGAGTTGTGTACCGGTAAGTATCATTAAACCAGAGAGTTGTGTACCGGTAAGTATCATTAAACCAGAGTTGTGTACCGGTAAGTATCATCAGACCAGAGTTGTGTACAGGTAAGTATCATTAAACTAGAGTTGTGTACAGGTAAGTATCATTAAACCAGAGTTATGTACCGATAATTTATCGTTTTATTTCGATCCTATAGCCCCGGATACCAGCAAAGCAAGGCCCCTATTGATTTTGGAGAAAAAAGGTCAAGGTCAGAGTGTCTGAAAATAGATTGAAAACTTTAGACAAATATGGTTTCTGGACAGTAACTTGAAAAGTTTAAAACTGAAATTAGTTCTTCACAATTATAAATATGCCACATCATTCCTGACTTTACAATGTATCCCATGCAACTCGGCTCATGCACCCCTGAGTGCATATATTGATTTTTTATATTACATTTACTATCCTATAAATGTGGATTTAAAAATAAATAATGGGATATATAATAGATTTATCATTACTACAGTAACTTGATCCAAAGAGTTTGATCAACGTCTTGTTGACAGATGTGGATCATCAGATCAAACTCGATGCTTCGCGTCTCGTGTGATCTGATGATCCGCGCCTGTCAACTCGACGTGATCCGACTACTGTAGTAATAAGATATCAGTTTATTTCGATCCTACAGTTTATCGGTTTATTTCGACCCTATAGTTTGTTTGTTTATTTTGCAGTGTGGAAAGAGGATTAAGTTTGGTAAACTAGCAATGAAATGTAAAGGTAAGAATTGATCTGGAAAAAAATCAAGTACACAGTATATATAACATTCTTGTAAATTCTCTATACTAATTCTCTATACTATTCTCTTATATGTAGGTATTTTAAATTATATGAAACAAAGATCTGACATATCAAAATGAATAAAATGAAATATAAAGTTTGTCCATTTCAGATCAATTTTAAGAAAGTTATAAAGTCATCAGGGGTCTAGAATTCATTTTTGCAATCACTTGCCCATGGGCAAGTACTACCTAGAAATCCACTTGCCCAAGTTAAAAATTCACTTGCCCAAAAATAAAAAGGCAATGCAAATGTGATGAACTGCTTTATTTGGTATGTAGTTTCATGATCATTTCTCCCAGGGCTCTATTTCATTAAGTTTGGTCTCTCTTGGTAAAGAAGAGGGAGCTGGACTAATTGTGTGGCCCTTTACTTGCTTGGTCCCCCAGATGACAAGTCACATTTTTATGTCATCAGAGGGATCATAATCCTCTGCATCTGAACCCAACTTAGCAATCCTTATCGGGGATTGAAAATTGTTTGTAAATTTTATTCTGCTGAAATATCAAGTCATTTCATCACAACTAGAAACAAAGTAATCACATTCACACTGTTGTGTACCAGAGGTCATTCCAGAATTCTGCGGGTTATCCGGATTGGTTTTGATATTAGATAAGCAATGTTACTACCGGTAGTGAAATGCGTACTTGCGTAGATAAACTAACAAGATGTGACAGTCTTGTATTGATAATCTAACATGGTCAGTATTAAGTTTACTTGATCTGAATAAACATTCATTCCAAAATTTATTACTTTCCTGTGCGGGTAAGTTTATCACTCTAGGTCTGTTTCCCGCGACGACATTACACCTACCCCAGGCAATAGGAAAGCATAATTCTAGACCCCTGACATTGAACTTAGCAAATGTTTTACTTAGTTAAATTTAGTATTAAGTCGTTGAACAAGTAGAGTTATAAGGTTACTTAGATTTACTCTTTCTCCTTTTTAAACCATAAATGTTGATATAAAAAACACTCATGGTCACAGGAATTGAATGGAGCCTGTTGTATTTAAGTGAATCATGTTGAAACTTTTGTCTCTCAGGTCTTTAGCTGTACTTTATTTCAAATGTTCCCAATATTATAAATGAGCCCTGCAGGAGGTACACAGACAAGTATTATTAGGACAGGCCTAGTTTCAATATATTTTCAGCTAAGTATCAGATCACTAGTTTACAGCACTGTAAGGTATTTGTATGTTATTATTCTTTTTATTTGTAATGTACAAATGTACATGAATAGTTGTTGAATTTTATAGCTGCTGAGATTCTATTATGTACATGAATAGTTGTTGAATTTTATAGCTGCTGAGATTCTATTATGTACATGAATAGTTGTTGAATTTTACAGCTGCTGAGATTCTATTATGTTGTGTTGTTTGTAGACTGCAGGTCCACATGTCACCCTGACTGTAAGGATAAGCTCCCCTTGCCCTGTATACCCCTAGCCCCTGGTACTCCCAGTGGTAACAAAGCTATTGGGGTGAGTACTGTTGTCAAGCTAGGTCTCGAGTGTTGATCATACGTACAGAGCGGGATTTCTGCTGACGTATCTTAAGACAGAATTTTTTTTTAAAAAGAAGCCCATTTTACTGATATTGATTGTAGTGAATTACAGAGAGATATATATATATATGAAATGTTGGGGAGGGGGGGATGTGTTAAAATGTTTTGTTTCAGTTTAATGACTTTTTTCTTGTTCATTAACTAGGGAATTATCGGGGACTTTGCCCCAATAGAGAGACCCATGATTCCAGCTCTTGTGGTAAGTCTTGATATTTGACATTTTCTTGAAATTTGAACAGATCGGGATCATGCCTGACAAAATGTCATGTGATTTTGGATTCAATATAAATGTTGATTTGTTAGGTGTACTGTGTTAATGAAGTGAAGGATTTATATAAATGTTAATTTGTTAGGTGCACTGTGTTAATGAAGTGAAGGATTAATATAAATGTTGATTTGTTAGGTGCACTGCTGTGCTAATGAAGTGAAGGATTTATATAAATGTTGATTTATTAGGTGCACTGTGTTAATGAAGTGAAGGATTAATATAAATGTTGATTTGTTAGGTGCACTGTGTAAATGATGTGGGGCCAGAATAAAAATATTGTTTGTTTCCCCTCGCCCGACCGAGTCTGAAAATTCACACCGACCCATAAGTTTTTATTATGCCATTCTGGTGAAGTTTTTTTTTTTAATTTTAAGAAAATTTCAAGGTCGTTTCTGGTGCAGATCAGTATTTTATAATGACAAAAATTTTCTATATCTTCTTTGGTTTCGATCCAAAATTAAAAAATAATAATACGAATACAGGAAGTGTTCTGATCTGAAATCTAGAAATTTCGCCGCCTCCAGCTGGAGGCGGCATTCTCTGGCTGATTTCAAATACTTACAAGCCGAATTCAATTTTAAGCTCATAACTAATCAATAAAACGATTCTTCTTGTACTTACTAATATCGATTTTATGGGTTCTTTCATCACATAAACAGTCTCTTGAAAACATTTTATCAAACTGTTGAGCTTTGTTTTGAGTCACGAGACTCGTTTGCTCAAATGTCAGTGAAAATTCGGTTGACTACAACTGTTGGTTTCTGTTTAATATCGAATTTTGGATTGATATTTTCTTTTAATCGATATTAATAAGTACAAGAATCATGATTGTTTCATTGATTAGTTACAAGTGAGTTTAACATTGAATTCGGCTCGCAATTCGGACTAGTGATCTGCAAGATCGAGATGGAGAAATGTTGTCTATACGAGAAGCGAGGAAACAAGAGAATTCGGGGCATCCAGTGTGCAAGTTGTGTTCTTCAGTAGGGGAAAGTGTTGATATTTCGGACGGATGCGATATTTTTGACAGTCAATCAGAAGCATTCTCAATTTAACTTATTTCTGAACTAATGCTATATTTACAAACTGGAAAACACCTAATTATATGCACATGTGTAACTCAGCTCTGATTGGTTGATGTCAGCATCCATTTTGTTTGATCGGCAAAATCAAGTCCCGTTGAAACGTTTTCTGGTAAACTAGATCTACCGATATCATTTAAAAATATAATCAAAATCACTATCATATACAAATTAAGATAATGTGCAAAAACAAAAGCATAAAATGTCAGTGAACCATAAATAAAAGACAGCAACCGAGTTTACCAATTTTATAACACCATGTGTCCAAAACTAACACCATTGTCCATAGTTGCAACATTCTCCCTAACTTTATTTAAGTGTTAGTATGTGGCATAAATAGCAGAGAAAATTCTGATGAAACCCAATGTTCGTCGAATCAACCAATATGTATACATGTAGTCCAATGCCTAAGTTTAGTGGTTAGATAATGAGCATTTCCAAAATACATGAAGTACTGTCCAAAATATCGACACCTTCCCTAATTGCAAAACGTGGCAATCAAAGCAGAATTTACTCGAGAACTGACTATACGAGTTTGATGAGGAAACATGGATGATGTGCTTCACGACGTTTGGTATCGGGCATTGTTAATGGTTATGGGAATTTCATAATAAATAAAATTCTGCTAGCTAAAAAAAAAAAACTTTTTACCTACCTACCGACCTTCCCCTGAAATTTAGGGTCGGGAGAGGGGAAACAAACATATTTTTAAATGTGGCCTGGGGGATTTGATATAAATGTTGATTTGTTAGGTGCACTGTGTAAATGAATGGAGGATTAATATAAATGTTGATTTGTTAGGTGTACTGTGTTAATGAAGTGAAGGATTAATATAAATGTTGATTTGTTAGGTGCACTGTGTTAATGAAGTGAAGGATTAATATAAATGTTGATTTGTTAGGTGCACTGTGTAAATGATGTGGGGGATTTGATATAAATGTTGATTTGTTAGGTGCACTGTGTAAATGAATGGAGGATTAATATAAATGTTGATTTGTTAGGTGTACTGTGTTAATGAAGTGAAGGATTAATATAAATGTTGATTTGTTAGGTGCACTGTGTAAATGAAGTGGAGGATTTAATGATATAAATGTTGATTTATTAGGTGCACTGTGTAAAATATAAATGTTAATTTTTTTAGGTGCACTGTGTGAATGAAATGGAGGATTAGTATAAATGTTGATTTATTAGGTGCATGGTGTAAAATATAAATGTAAATTTTTTTAGGTGCACTGTGTAAATGAAGTGGAGGCCAGAGGACTTGTTGAAGTTGGCATATATCGTGTTCCTGGGTACGTATATAGCTAATCATATATCGTGTTCCTGGGTAGGTATATAGCTAATCATATATCGTGTTCCTGGGTAGGTATATAGCTAATCATATATCGTGTTCCTGGGTAGGTATATAGCTAATCATATATCGTATTCCTGGGTATGTATATAGCTAATCATTATAAAAATCAGTAAATCTCTCAGAAATGTTTAAAGGGAAGAATATAAAGGAAGGGTAAGGTGGATTTGTCGAAGACTCCTGATTTCTTCTGACGAATGTTCAGAAGCTTAAAGGGGAGTCTTTATCTGATTTCTTCTGACTGGCGAATGTTCAGAAGCTTAAAGGGGAGTCTTTATCTGATTTCTCCTGACAGTGGCGAATATTCAGCAGCATAAATGGGGAGTCTTTATCTAATTTCTCCTGACTGTGGCGAATGTTCAGAAGCTTAAAGTGGAGTCTTTATCTGATTTCTTCTGACTTTGGCAAATGTTCAGCAGCATAAAGGGGAGTCTTTATCTGATTTCTCCTGACTTTGGCAAATGTTCAGCAGCATAAAGGGGAGTCTTTATCTGATTTCTTCTGACTTTGGCAAATGTTCAGCAGCATAAAGGGGAGTCTTTATCTGATTTCTCCTGACTTTGGCAAATGTTCAGCAGCATAAAGGGGAGTCTTTATCTGATTTCTTCTGACTGTGGCGAATGTTCAGAAGCTTAAAGGGGAGTCTTTATCTGATTTCTCCTGACTTTGGCAAATGTTCAGCAGCATAAAGGGGAGTCTTTATCTGATTTCTTCTGACTGTGGCGAATGTTCAGAAGCTTAAAGGGGAGTCTTTATCTGATTTCTCCTGACTTTGGCAAATGTTCAGCAGCTTAAAGGGGAGTCTTTATCTGATTTCTCCTGACAGTGGCAAATGTTCAGCAGCATAAAGGGGAGTCTTTATCTGATATCTCCTGACTTTGGCAAATGTTCAGCAGCATAAAGGGGAGTCTTTATCTGATATCTCCTGACTTTGGCAAATGTTCAGCAGCATAAAGGGGAGTCTTTATCTGATTTCTCCTGACAGTGGCGAATGTTCAGAAGCTTAAAGGGGAGTCTTTCTGTATATTAACATTCTTTGTTGTATCCTTTCCTCTAATACTTTGTAGGTTAAGAATTTGGAATTTTACAATATACTTGTTGTAATCGTATTGAAAATTCAGGTGAAGGTGAGTGATAGTAAGTGATTAATGCTGTGCTTTGTATATTTGAAGGGCTGACTCTCAGGTCAAGGAGCTGAAAAAGGAATTTATGAAAGGAAAAGGTTTGCCAAACTTGGTATGTATATTTATTGAAATGTAATGTTGGATTGTCAATATGCTTGTAGCATTTTGGCATTCATTAGTTTACATTTATTGTCAGGGTTCGAAATGAACGTTTTCAGGACTAGTGACTATTGATGTTCACTAGTCTGCAAAGCATTTCACTAGTCCTTCCAGTATATCAAATAAAATGATCCCATAACTTCGTTTTATTTAATAGTATGTACTCAAACCAAACACTTCACAGTTTCTGACACCTACAGTAGAAAAAGACATTGGCAAGCGTACTTTATTTTACTTTCACGATCTTCATAAGCACACAGTAAACGCCGAGTTACTTTCGTAACAACCCCTGTTATAAATGTCCATATGTTGGAAAGGTCAGCATGTCACTGTCATGCAAACACTTAACCATGCAGATAATTGATCATAAGTTCAAGCGTCTAAGAGACTTGCACATTTGTGAAAATCTTAAAACCGATTCAAGATTGATATCCGGATTTTCACTAGTCCGTACGGACTAGTGCCATAAAGAGTTTACTAGTCCGACATGATTTTTTACTAGTCTGGGACTTCCAGACATGAGGTAATTTTGAACCCTGTTGTTTGTATTTAGTTTACTAGTCCGACATGATTTTTACTAGTCTGAGACTTACGGACATGAGGTAATTTTTGTATTGAGTACACATGGGGATAGCTTAACATTCATGTACTGATGGATTATCGTGAGAATGAATGGAAAATCGGCCTTTATTATTGTAGTCCCACATCGATGACATTCATGTGGTATGTGGCTGCCTGAAGGATTTCCTGAGAGGACTGAAGGAGCCCTTGGTGACCTTTGGACTGTGGAAGGACTTCGTGGGTGCTGCAGGTATGGCAGTGTTTACGGAATAGTTATCAAATTGTTGAAGAGAGCCGAGACAGTCTGAGAAATAAAAACTGAAGAACATAATTTGTTTGAATCTTGTTTCAATGACTGGTATTATAACCTTGGGTATTGTAGAGAATCGAGACCGCGCTCTGGGTCTGTCGGAGATGTACCAAGCCATTAGTCAAATGCCTCAGGCTAATAAAGACACACTAGCCTTCCTTGTCTTGCATCTACTCAGGTAAACTCACAATGTCTAGATGACCTTTTGTTGTAGGAGAGATTGTTAAATATAGGCTTGTCTCGGCAAGTTGATTACACAAATGAAACTTATTTTGTCGGCAATTTCAGTACTTCCTTTTCAAGTTATTGAGTTTGATTAATTGGTTGTATTTATAAAGAATGAGTTTTTATTCTAGAGTTGGTGATATCCCGGACTGTAAAATGCCTCTTAGTAACCTGGCCAAGGTGTTTGGACCGACCATCATAGGCTACTCCGTGCCAGACCCTGAACCACTACAGATGATCAACGAGACTAAATACCAGTCTATGGTATCCATTTCTCTGACCATAAACAATCCCCCAACCCCTTCCCCTAAGATCATAGATTGTGGTTAATTTTTTTTGCACGTGTGAGTTCAAAGATTGGGGGTTCTGCCTGCCTTGTCTCTGTCTGACATTTACTTTAGAATCATTTAAATTCGTGGATTGCTGAATTTTTACGGGTTCGTGGGGACGTAATTTCGTGGAATTATATATTTGTAAGAAAGATAACTCTGGAATGTTTGTTTTTGTGTTTATTCGTTGAGGATGTAAATTCGTGGGTGAGGGGTACCCACGAATTCCACGAAAATTGAGTCACCTGGAATTCTAGTGATTCCACAGTAACTGTCTCTGTCTCTCTATCTGCCATGACCCAGACACTGGGGGATTTTACCTAAGGAAATTAGCATCGGTCTCCAGTGTATGTGGTGACTGAAGAACTTAATCAACACATCAAATACTTTCGTTTTCTTTATCCTTCTCTGAAGTAAAACCATTGGAATTGGTTTCCATTGAAAGACTTTGTCACTGTCATGACAGTGTTCTATCTCAGACCCATTCTCTTGTTGATTTTCCATCTGTTCATTCAAATTAACTCTAAAAGAAGCTTATTACGCTTTTGAAAACTAATTTTGAAAGTAAAGAAGTATTTGTAATTAAAAACAGTACTTTTTACTTCAAAGTGTGTATTTTGTGTTGTAGGTGATTTGTATTTTGTGTTGTAGTTTTGTATTTTGTGTTGTAGGTGATTTGTATTTTGTGTTGTAGTTTTGTATTTTGTGTTGTAGGTGATTTGTATTTTGTGTTGTAGGTGATGGAGAAGATGTTCGAGATTCCTGTCGATTACTGGGAATCATATCTGAATGTGGAGGAGGAGAACATTTACCCAAACCAGTATAACACCCCGAAAACCCCAGACGGGGCACGTAAGTGTAACCAGTATAACGCCCCTAAAACCCCAGACGGGGCACGTAAGTGTAACCAGTATAACGCCTCTAAAACCCCAGACGGGGCATGTAAGTGTAACCAGTATAACGCCCCTAAAACCCCAGAAGGGGCATGTAAGTGTAACCAGTATAACGCCCTGAAAACCCCAGAAGGGGCATGTAAGTGTAACCAGTATAACGCCCCGAAAACCCCAGACGGGGCACGTAAGTAACCATTATAACACCCCTAAAACCCCAGACAGGGCACGTAAGTGTAACAGTATAACGCCCCGAAAACACCAGACGGGGCACGTAAGTGTAACCAGTATAACACCCCGAAAACCCCAGACGGGGCACATAAGTATAACCAGTATAAAACCCAGGGCTGGGATTCATAAAGATTCTAAGAATTTTCTTAGAATTCTTATTTAAGTACTCAAAAAAATTCTTATCTAAGAAAAAAACTCAAGTATCAATTCATAAAAAAAAGTTAAGTACTGTTCTTAGCTAAGTACAGTTCTTAGTAATTTAGAAAACTTAAGTTGGGTCACCCTAGCAACAAAATCTAGAACTCTTTTGTGATGGAGATAATATTTTTAACATGTTACACATCATATTTGTCAAACTGTGCAGACGAAAACATAAACATGGAAGGATTGTATATTTATATCGTTTAAACGCTCAAGAACATGGAAGGAAAAAACACACAAATGCCAAATTGGTCATTTGACAACAAGATCAAAGATTTTATATTCTGCATAAAAAACCACATTTTCATATTCAAGTGTAACATCTGTTGAAAATATTGACCTCATATTAATGAGTGAAGAAAGGCTCTACTTAAAGTGACATAAAATCAAGGTTGTAGAGAGTGGTTTTAATGGCATTATTGACCACAAAATCATGGCTGTAGACTGTGATTTTAATTGAACACTCTCTAAACAAGTACATTTTATAATAAAATGAAAGAGTAGACAGTAGAAATTTTTGTCAGATTGGACTATTAATCTTGTCAAGAAACGTGACTAGCAATGTTTAATTTTGCAGTTCCCCACAGTCGCTTGGGCCCGCTGCACACTCCAGGGTCGCAGGAATTCCGCAGTAAAACGTGGAGCAAGAACTCCTTCACTCCCAAGTAAGTACAGCGGTCAGTGAAATAGACAATGGTTGTTCATTTATGATTTATCCAACAACTCGTATTGAAGTCTGTAAACTGCAATAACAAAGGTAAAAAATATTGACAATGCTCACAGATTGATTTTTCAACATTCAGTAAATGTTTGGCTTTCTTAAGATTCTACGTTAATTTTTTCTTGTCCATTGGATCAGGTAATCCAGACTTGAATTTCTGGAGAGAAAATCTGAAACTTAAGTTTGAATTTTATTTTATTTGTGCAGTCAAAATTTTAGAAAAATTTCAGGCTTAAGTCCAAGTTTCGACTTAAGTTTCTTTCAAGAAATTGAGGCCCTACAAGTATTCCTCTTCATCTGGATTCAAGTTTGATTTGTCGAAAAAATTGCGAGTAATTGCCGAGGAATTATTCTGAATAACTTCCTTGTCCCGGTGTTTGAGATGGGCAGTCTGCTCCTCTACCTATACACAATCCCTGGTGCATCAGCACGTGAAAACAATGTTGTTCATTTTATTGAGGAACAATTTAATTTCCACTTGTTGTATGAATTGAAAATTCACCTGTCCAGTCAGACAATAATGAAGCCACATTCGCTGGTCGCTCCGGCCTAGATTTCTCAAAAGAAACTGAAGTCGTAACTTGGACTTTGTCTTGAGATTTTACTCAAATTTTGACTGCTAAAATAAAAGGAAACTCCAGTTTGAGATTTATTTGAGAAATCCAAGCCTGGCCAGGAGTTTTGTTTTTATAATGTGATGTTACTGATGGGAGCAATCGTAAATACTTGGCTATTTCTGTAACCGTAAATCAACCTCGTATGTAGATCGACATCATCAAAGTCTGTTGCTATGTGTACACAAATGTCACTATGATGTCACTGACACATGTTATGATTTAAACAAATGCAGCTTAGATGTCATACATAGCTAAGATATTCTTAGACTATCACTTTCAATTTCCACGTCTGTGTTTAAATGTATTTGAGTGAATAATATGTAATTGATACCAAAACTGAACCTGTGGTGAAAATTAATCTTCTAAATAATCCATTATACAGGGAATTCATTTTGACCTTTTATCCTAATCAACATGCGCACTTGCAGCGAATAAATGCATCGATTTGATGCAATCTTCGTGCCGATCCACATACGAGTCTTCTTTCTGGTTATGGAAAAGGACGAGAGTGATCCGATTGTGATGGATGTGTAATGTGTATACACATATATCAGTAAAGAATGATAGTTCGCTAACGGCTTGTTTATACTAGTTACCAGGAGCTTTTACTGATGTGGGAGTGGCTGTTCACTATGTATACAAATGTCAACAAAATATCATATACATCATTATCCTTCTGTGTTCTTCAATACATCTTGTATCAGTTAACTTGAATTCATCTTTAACAAAGTACGCTTTTGATGGTCATGTTTTATTTATTGTAATGCTGACTTTTAGGTATGGGGTTTCTTTTGTTTAGTGTACAAGCACCAGGATGCATGCTATAATGGGGTTGGGGTACCAGTAATTTATTCTATGAATGTCGATTTCATTAATTTACACAAATCCCATGGCATCCTGATGATACCTTCAGAGCTGCCAACCCTCACAATTTTGGCGTAAGGCTTACGATATTAAGGCCGAAAATACGCCTTACGATTTTACTGTACATATTCTGATTTTCGCTTATTTGACATTTCGAAATATTTAGAGCTGTCCGTCATTGGTTTTTACTTTTATAATAAGCAAGCTATAGTCGTTACTACGTTTGTTTGCATAGTCTATATCTATATAGAGTCTCGATCATTTTAATGCTTTAAAATAAACAATATGGCAGCTCTACTAAACGTAAAGCATGTGTTGATGGAAATAACAACAATACTCCCCCAAAGGAGAAAACTTAATATAGCTAGAAATTCAAAGAACAATATTCAAGTACACTGTAATCATCTATTCGTTTCAAAGTCAAAAAGGGGGAGTTTGTATACATGTACAATCTGTTTGACAAACTAACATTTCTCATGGCGGCGAAAATGACATAAAAAAACTTGCCAGAATAACTGATTCAGTAACTAAAATTATATATATATATAAAAACTTGCCAGAATAACTGACACAGTAACTTTAAAATTATATAATATACTAATGTAACAATATTTTTTACAGAAGTTTTAGAAAGTAAAATCAATAAAAGATGTATTTGATCTTTTGCAGTTGTAAAATGTATAACAATTCGTATGTCTAAATTCATTAAATTTGGAATTGAAATGTGCCTAAAATTGCTCAGGTTAGGGCTGTTCCAGAAATGATCAAATGGGGGGGTCGGGCGGCAAATGATATTTTTTTGTGTGGGTGGTTGTATTTTTTCATATTTTAATTGGTCCGTGGTTGGACTGTTAAGAAAATATTTATTATGGGTAGTGGGTAGTTTCTATTGTTTTATTTTGTGCCACGTGGGTGTTGAGTTTTCAGAATATTTTTATTGTCGCTCTTGTCGTGTTAGTTACAAAACGTCGGAGGGAAAATTGAAAACGTGCTTTCGAAATGCTGCTTTCGAAATCGGAAGTAACATAGAACTATTTGAGTTGTCGCTCTTTGCAGCGCATAACTTTCCATTACGGCACTCTTCAAATTAGAGGCGCGTTTAGTAGGGTCCCTTTGGACGTGATGGCGGCGAACTCTGTTCTGTAGATTATTACAGTTTACAGTGCATCGATTTTGGGAATATTTTGAAACCAATAGGTATTCCGTTTTCTAATAAAAATAGGCAAACCTTAGTTGATTTATACGAGGGTACCGATGCGTTATATTTATCAGTCGGTGATATAGAGGCCTCCGGGCGCGGGCTCCATTAGAAGACGAACGATTCGTGGAAAAACATATCCATACCCATTTCATGATAATAGCATCGTTTGGACTCTCAATCTTTCCAACATTCCCGCCATAGATGCCTTTGATTGTTGATGTGACATCGTTTCTTCAGAACAACTGTGATACAATGTCGCACAGGCATTACCGCGTCATTGACTAGAATGTTTGTCCTGAAAACCTTGTGAAATTTGTACCGTTTTCATTTTTAAAAATATTTTTGTGGTGGGTCTGGTTAGTTTTTTTTTTTTTTATTAGATGGGTCATTGTAAAATGAGTTTATTAATTTGATGGGTCATGGGGTAATTTTTTATTTTTTTTTATGGGTGCTTGGTATATACAAAAGGTGCCTCCCGACGACCCCCCCCCCCCCCCCCCCCCCCCCCCCCCCCCCCCATGTATTTATTTCTGGAATAGCCCTTACATGTTTATTCATAAAAAAAATCTCCAGCAGCAGGGGGTCTAGGCGGCCCCCTGACCCCCACCTTACTATTTTCCATTTTATAATGTTGGCAGCTCTGTACCTTGTCAATTGCAACTGTCGGTTTGAAGGCAGATTTTCTTGACATTCTATCAGAAGTTTTTGTTTGGTACAAGTCTAGTTTGTCACATGTATTTAGAAAAAATTAGACTTGAGAATGCTACATGGGTAAAGTCTATCTCACACTGGTGAGAATGCTACATCTCGATCATTTCCATGAGTTTCATTTGTTGTCTGGGATTTAGCGTCCGTTGCTTTGGTTTTAGTCCGAAGTTTTGGCGTATAAGGCTGTCAGAGTTTTTTGTCTTGGCATTGGGGTTTTGTCTTCGTTTAGTTTGTGCGTGTTCTGATTTTCCACTCAGTCGACCTGAATCATTTGACTACAGTTGTTTGGATTGTGTTGTGAAGATACAAAGATTGGCAATTTCACTGCATTTTCATCCCTGATCATGTGATTCGATGACAGAAACTTGTAGAGTTGTTGACTCGGAGCTTGTGTTTTGTATGCCGGGTTCATCAGCTCTTTCTTTATGTGATTTGATGACAGAAAGTTGTAGAGTTGTTGACTCGGAGCATGTGTTTTGTATGCCGGATTCATCAGCTCTCTCTTTATGTCCTCTTTGTCTGCATTGCATGTTAACCTGTCATGGCTGCATTTTTCTTAAGTGTTTATGATGAAGAATGATCCTAAGAGTTGAACGGGATTGTTAAAGGAAGGAACTCAAATCTTCATGTGTTTCAAGTGAAACCTAGAAATTCCATATACCTGTTTATATATAGTTATATGTAATATATTATATACAGCTACTGCTTTTCTATGATTTCACTATATTTATATTATTTAACTAGAATGGCTTGGGGAATATATATTTAGAAATTAGAAACGCACGTTTTACATATTCAGTAACTTAACATCGGTGAGTTATCTGTCCCTCCGCATACATGTATGACCTTGCTACTAGGATTGACTAAAATCATTCTGACTGATAGCCATGTATTATACATACTGTTCCTCTGTAGTGGGCTAACAGAGCACGGCATTCGGTAGCTAATTCATGGTGTCTGTGTTTCGTGTTTCTTGCTGTGTGTTGGTTGTTTGACCTCTGGTGTCATTGTAGTAAAGGCAAGAAGGGTCGACTCCTCCCTCCTCTCGTACCACTGCCTCGGTCAGTCAGCGAGTCCATGATATAAGGTATTCACTGCCTCTTTCTCCGGCTGTTTTATTGGTCCAGTATTGAGTTTGTTAGGGTGAATACTTCCTACCTGTAATTAGTACACAACTACACACTTACACGGACACAGACAATTCAGCAATGTAACTATGATTAAATCTGAAGAGGATTCAATCAGGTTTGCTGTTATGTTAGACTGATTGATTGAATATTAACGTCCCTCTCGAGAATTTTTCACTCATATGGAGACGTCACCAATATATGTCAGTGATAAATGAATTGTTGACTGCTGTTTATGTTAAAAGAAATGATGTAAATTGTTTTTACTGTCACAGTCTTTATATGTTGTTGTTCTGAGTAAATATCCAGACAATATTTTCTCTCGTTTAGATTCTCCAGCAAGACTCAACATATCAGCAAAAAGCCAAGTCATTTCTTTTCATCACCGAAACTCAACTAAGGCCAATGTGGTTCAAGTGAATTGTGAATTCATGTATATACGACATTGATCAGGAAAAGCTAGAAATGTTGTTATGGAGGGCAGCTTTTTGTAGAACATACGGAGTTTTTTTGTAGATACAGAGTATCTGAATCCTGTACTGTAGCTTGTGTGTACAGCCAGTCAGGATAACCAACAGATATGTTGAAGTATCATATCGCAGTATATCTGTTTGTGCACTGTAAATACGTTGTATAGTTGTACAAAATGTCCCGGCACCACCGCATGTGTTCATCTTATCAGAATAATCTACAGGGCTCAGATGGTGCCCTGGCATCACCGCATGTGTTCATCTTATCAGAATAATCAACATGGCTCAGGTGGTGTCTCGGTACCACCGCATAGGTTCATGAAATCAGAATACCAGTAATCTACAGGGCTCAGCTGATATATAGACAACAAACACGAGTTTCTCATTGAGTCATTCGGTGTATATTTTCAATGTAATTAGTTTTAGAATCATGTAATCTGTCAATCTTGTTTAATACTATGACGTAGTAGAAATCTGTGGGTGTAAAAAAAAAATTTGAATATTTTGGATTTTATGAGATATCGTCTTTTTTCAAGTTTGCTAGAAAGATGTTATTTAAAAATTGACATATTGTAGTAACAGTGTTATAACCACTGATATTTACTGGTATCATGCAGTAGGGAAAATCAATTTCTCCTTTGTTTAAAAGATTTCTACAAATTGTAACGACATGTATATTTATTGTCATATATAATTTTAGATTGGTGTGGCGTGTACAAATAATTTTATAACACATTCATAATGGGTACAGGACTTCTTTCTTTTGATTTCGAACTTCTCTCCATCTCTTACTTTTGATATAAAGGTGTTGAAATATATATGATGAATGCAAGCAAAAAAAATTTTTTTTTGCTGTGCACAAATACCGGTACCAAATCTTATCTTTGAATAAGAAGTTGATGGTCTTCATGTCAAGATTTTAAGTTTCTGATAAGTGTTTTAATCATGTGCAATTCAAATAGAAATGTAACTTTTGTTTTTTAGATTCAAGGAGTACAGTTATTAGAATAATATGTACATACATCTTTTGACAATTTTATGTTTCTAATTCTAAGTTTTGTTTCATTGTGTAATTCAATGTCAAATTTTGCAGAAAAGAATAAAAGAATTTTTGTCTTGAAGGCTATAAATGGTATTTTGTAGAATGGAACCGGTTGTTTGGTACTTCGAGGGGGAGTCCACTGGGAGAAGTAGAGTGTTGTAAAATAAAATAATAAGCTTTAAAGTTTATATATATACCATAAAGTATCGTGTATAATGCAGTGACATGTATAGCAAACACACATCCCCCCCCAACATTTGAAAAGGTAATCCTGAAAAAAAACCTTAGTCCTATATATTGTGCGGGTCCACAATAAATAACTATTGAAAAATTCTCATCAAAACACAATTACGATGATGGTAGTGACACCGCTCGATGAAAGTTTTATATTTAGTGCACATATACACGTTTACTTTCATTTTGTAATACGATATAAAAATATTTATTATAAAGTTTTTATCTCCATGAATACATTTATGAATTGGGAGACAACAGTAGATTTATTCGCATTTCTAAAGGATAGTAGAAAGGTGCAACCCAGTATTTTTCTTTTGAAATAAAAAGTACCATTTTAATGATGCTAAATTAGTTTTTAGTCATTAACTTTTCCTAAACTGAAAACATTGCATTTAAAAGTAAATGATCAAAAGAATTTTACGTCGCCCAAGTAAACTCTGGTGACCTATTGCAATACACAATTTCCAAGTTGCCCAATTTTTATTTCCCTTTGTTGAGCTCTTGCGCACATTGAGACGTAAAATGTTTTCGTATTCATGCCGTGGATACTATTAGTTACATGATTTGAAGTTCACCTAATGTGGCTTATACATGTTCTATAAATTCCATACACAGAGAACGAAGCTCGAGCCTCACAAATCGAATCTACTTACCATGTACAAACCATATTGGGTCAACTACAAACCATATTAACGACTGCCTTTTTCAAATGGCATAAATGCATGAGAAATAAAATGTGCTTGATTACGAGACATCTTGTGGGGATGCACTGTGATCTGGAACCACTATGACGTCGCACTCGAGTGACGTGGAAAAAGTCTGCTGCTTATGTATTTGCACTCAATGTTTTGCCTAGTGTCCCGCATTCAGTTTTAAGAGTTGGTATTTCTTCGACTGAGCAGTCGGCTACTTTGAAACCAAAGTAAGATGACAAGGGAAATAACTTGTCTACTGACCGTATATATAAAAACTAATGGCTTCCATTGATTGTAAACCAATGATAATGCTACAAATTTGCAGGAGGTAAGATATAAATGCTTATCGGTGAGTTCATATATTGCCAGAATGATTGAGACATCAGGGTTATTGCGTTAACTGTATGGACACACAAATTCAGTCAGTTTATGAGTATTTGATAAAATTGCTAAAATTAAAATTGATAGTCACCGTCTTTCTTTGATAAAAGTAACACTTGTGTAGAAGAGGAAATAAATTCATTCATACTTGGGTCCTTTGGATGAGACTGCAAAAATAGACACCCTGTGTCAGCAGTGTGGCACGATAAAGATCCCTCCCTGCTCAAAGGCCGTAAGTGCCAAGCATATGCCTACATTTTGCAGCCCTTCACCGGCAATGGTGACGTCTCCATATGAGTAAAAGATTCCAGAGGGGAGTTAAACAATATACAATTAATCTTAATTTAATGGCCTAATTCAAACACATTATTTTTGATATGGTCAGTTTAATGTACATACTAACAGCTGATGTATACAAAATTTCAGCTTTCAAAACTTATCCTTATCTACATAGCCAGTATATGATATTTGTATACATCTTGTACCCACCCAAGTCTTCAACAGAATACAGAATGTACCTCTATCACAAAAGATCTGATATCTCAGGAAATTGGGTATTGGTTGTCATGTGATTGAACATTTATAACTTCTTGATGTCTACCAATCCAATTGAAGCATATTTGGGACAAGGAGGACATAAATTGTAAATTTCTGGATTCCTGCAAGCCTGGGGTAGGGCAAAAAATTAAACAGTTTTAAAAATCTCCACAGCCAAACGTGTGCAAGAAAAAAACTAAATCCAGTGATGTAGAGCAGGAAGACCTTGACCTTTTGACTTTGAAATCTACAACTGTCCCTTTTCCCATCTGCTACCTCTGCATTATGTGCGAAACGACAACTGGATGTAGTGGCCATCACATTTCCCAGATGCACGCACACGGATGTTCACATTATATTCTGTAAACCTTGCACCTTTGTTGTGAGGGTATAAATTTTTCCCGTAATTTTGAAAAGTAACGTGAACAGCCTAAAGGATTAGATATGAAAATTATATTCTTTTAATATATTTTTTATTGTCAATATAAATAAAAACAAGCAATAATGGTAAACTAAAAATGTTAACAACTGTATACAAATAACAACAAAAATCAGTTCTACTGCTCCTAATACGTGACTCTGTGTATCAGGCATACTCTGGCGTTCCCGCGGCTACCATCTGACGCGACAACCACTCGATGCCATCCTGAAGTCCGAAGCCACTTTTAGCATCGCATGCCTGGATGTGCCAGCTTCTGTTACAACACAGTTTAAACAGACCAAAATTCTCCGTGATTGTCTCGATACTCGCACAGCTCTCCACGTCCTGTGAAGAGAAAGTTGTCTCAGATTAAAACTTCTAACATTAAAAAAGTTATCATCAATGTTTGATGATGAATGGTAAAAATTTATGCCAGGGGTGTGATTTTTCCTCTTTCAGAGGAAATCTTCTGATTTGCTCACTTTTCGAAAAATGAAACGCTCTGGATTTGATCTAAAGTGGCAGAAAATGATATTTTTCCAGGTAGGGTGAGGTATTTTCCTCCCCTTTTGACCAGTTTTCCTCTGATTTCTGAAGAATACAGTCACATCCCTGTTATGCTAATTTCCTACATGTTAAAAAACAAGAAAATCAGTAAAACTGATGGATACTCCTCAAACTGCATTTAACCTATGAACTACTTCATCTGATAAATGACTTGCACAATTATCAACAACTGTTGAAATGAAGGGTTTCCTTTTTAAATATAAGGTATATATATATTGATTGACCTTTACAAAATGACCATGAGTCACTCCGACAGTCATTTGCCTATAACTTGTGTGATATATGATAAATACCTGTTCAAAACTGTTGAAATACGGAACTTTTTCCCTTACATAAGGTACATGTTCTGGGTGACCTTGACCTTTCCAAAATGACCTTGAGTGACCTTTGTCTGAAAGCCATTGCTTGTTAATTATCTGTGTGATATATGATCAATACCTGTTCAAAAACTTGAAATAAAGGAATTTTTTCCTTATATAAGATATATACTGTGTGACCTTGACCTTTCCAAAATGACCTTGGTCCAAAATTCCCGTCCCAAGGAATATTTGTGATCAATTTATGATGAATGGTTTAGGAGATTGGAACTTTTATAGCAAAATAATGTTGAAATTAGAACTTTTAAATGTTCTGAGTGACTTTGACCTTTCCTTGGTTTCCAAGTCCTTGTCTGGAGGAACATTTGTGATCAATTAGTGATGAAAGGTTTCGGAAGTATAAACTCGAACAGACAGACAGACACAACGGCAACTATATGCTCCCCCCAAATTTTTCGGGGAGCATCTATGTGGTCCCCTGAAATTTTTTTGGGGAACATAAGAAATTTTTGGAAAGAACCCTTTAACTAATGTTGTCTCCAGAAAATAGATTTACAATTTCTGGGAGACAAACATACAGATAGATTGCCTCACCATAAAGGCTGGTTCTCGTGAATTGTGTTTATGTCTTAAGTTTGATGCGGCTAAAGCACAAATGGAGCTCATTACCTCCTAAACTGGTACCCTGTTGACCTCGCTTCTCTCATGTACAACAGGTAAGCGCCAATTTTTGACAGCCAGGATTTGGGCTGTATCATTATCTCACGCGAATAACGAAAGTTCCTTTCAAAACAACAACGATGCTAACTTTGACGTCACAGTCGACTACACTACGTTACGAAAACAGTGAAGTAGACCTATGATGCACGAAACTTCGTAAAGTAGCGCAGTAGACTTTGACGTCATAACTATAGACTACAACGACTCTACCATTTGGAATCTCTCTAGTGAGACATAACCATCAACTAACCAATGAAATCGGCTCATTTGGGCTAACCAAAGTACCGCTTACCTGTTGTTTGTGTGTAACACCAATCAGCAGGGAACCAGTTTAATTACCTCCAGGTTACAAAGCGAAAATGTATACTGATAACTATAAATAGACCTGTCTGACATCATGACTATAAATAAACTTGTCTCACCTGTTTATTGGCAAAAATGAGTAGTGAGGCTTCCTTCAGCTCTTTTTCCTGAACAAGTTTAGCGAGCTCGTTAAAGGACTCTGCGAGACGGTCTGTGTTGCTGCTGTCTACCACAAAAATGACAGCTACAATAAATTAACAGTATATAGTAACCAAGGAAGCAGTATCCAAGGAAATGGTAATCAAGGACACGAGGTTGACCTACAAGACTGCATCAGAAATTTATAGTATATACCACTACAGTGAATATCTGCTGTAGAGCATTGATCTTTCATTAAGATATCAACAAAAAAGAACTAAATGATACAATCTCTAATCATATATACACAGTGATAATTGTATACACTGTATATATATCATGCAGGATTTCTGCTTCAAGATGAGTCTGATACATTGAGTACATAATGTGATGACTTGTGTACAGACATGTGATACATTGTGTAGACATGTGATACATTTTTATTTTTTATTTATCATTTTTTTATTTCAAAAACATTGACATAAGACAGAAGAACATTTGCCATGTGATACATTGACATGTGATACATTGAGTACAGCATGTGATACATTGACTACAGACATGTGATACATTGACTACAGACATGTGATACATTGACTACAGACATGTGATACATTGTGTAGACATGTGATACATTGAGTACAGACATGTGATACATTGTGTAGACATGTGATACATTGAGTACAGACATGTGATACATTAAGTACAGACATGTGATACATTGACTACAGACATGTGATACATTGAGTACAGACATGTGATACATTGACTACAGACATGTGATACATTGAGTACAGACATGTGATACACTGTGTAGACATGTGATACACTGAGTACAGACATGTGATACATTGAGTACAGACATGTGATACACTGTGTAGACATGTGATACATTGAGTACAGACATAAGATACATTGAGTACAGACATGTGATACACTGAGTACAGACATGTGATACATTGACTACAGACATGTGATACATTAAGTACAGACATGTGATACACTGTGTAGACATGTGATACACTGAGTACAGACATGTGATACATTGAGTACAGACATGTGATACACTGTGTAGACATGTGATACATTGAGTACAGACATAAGATACATTGAGTACAGACATGTGATACACTGAGTACAGACATGTGATACATTGACTACAGACATGTGATACATTAAGTACAGACATGTGATACACTGTGTAGACATGTGATACACTGAGTACAGACATGTGATACATTGAGTACAGACATGTGATACACTGTGTAGACATGTGATACATTGAGTACAGACATGTGATACATTGTGTACAGACATGTGATACATTGTGTAGACATGTGATACATTGTGTACAGACATGTGATACATTGTGTACAGACATGTGATACATTGAGTACAGACATGTGATACATTGTGTACAGACATGTGATACATTGACTACAGACATGTGATACATTGTGTACAGACATGTGATACATTGAGTACAGACATGTGATACATTGAGTACAGACATGTGATACATTGTGTACAGGCATGTGATACACTGAGTACAGACATGTGATACATTGTGTAGACATGTGATACATTGAGTACAGACATGTGATACATTAAGTACAGACATGTGATACATTGACTACAGACATGTGATACATTGAGTACAGACATGTGATACACTGAGTACAGACATGTGATACACTGAGTACAGACATGTGATACATTGAGTACAGACATGTGATACATTGTGTAAACATGTGATACATTGAGTACAGACATGTGATACATTGTGTAAACATGTGATACATTGAGTACAGACATGTGATACATTGAGTACAGACATGTGATACATTGAGTACAGACATGTGATACATTGAGTACAGACATGTGATACATTGAGTACAGACATGTGATACATTGTGTAAACATGTGATACATTGAGTACAGATATGTGATACATTGAGTACAGACATGTGATACATTGTGTAGACATGTGATACATTGTGTAGACATGTGATACATTGAGTACAGACATGTGATACATTGAGTACAGACATGTGATACATTGAGTACAGACATGTGATACATTGAGTACAGACATGTGATACATTGAGTACAGACATGTGATACATTGAGTACAGACATGTGATACATTGAGTACAGATATGTGATACATTGAGTACAGACATGTGATACATTGTGTAGACATGTGATACATTGTGTAGACATGTGATACATTAAGTACAGACATGTGATACATTGTGTAGACATGTGATACACTGAGTACAGACATGTGATACATTGAGTACAGACATGTGATACATTGAGTACAGACATGTGATACATTGTGTAGACATGTGATACATTGACTACAGACATGTGATACATTGAGTACAGACATGTGATACATTGAGTACAGACATGTGATACATTGAGTACATGATGTGATACCTTGAGTATTGAAGAAGTAATGCTTCCACAGAGGGCGAATTTTCTGCTGACCTCCGACGTCCCAGATGGTGAACTTGACATTTTTATATTCTACACTCTCAACATTAAAGCCTGAAGGAAGATGTAGAGATGTATGACAATTTTATTATTTATTACAATATATAAATAAAGGAATGTTAAAGATATTTAATTATATATCATACATGTATACATCAATAAAAAACAAATGTTAACATAGTTATTTATATACCATATAACGGGCGTTTTCTGTGGTTGGAAATTTTCATGATTTGATTAGTAAATGGTTGCAAATTATATTCTGCGTTTCTAAGTTCTGCGGTTGCATTAACCCTTTCTCTACCAGCACACTTTATAAAGACTAAATGACAACATTTTTATAAAAACTAAATGACAACATTTTCAATCGAATGAAATCTATATGTACTCCGATTTGTGGTAAGTTATATGACATAAGAATTGTGGTAGGTTATATGACATATGATTTGTGGTAGGTTATATGACATATGATTTGTGGTAGGTTATATGACATATGATTTGTGGTATATTATATGACAGATGATTTGTGGTAGGTTATATGACATATGATTTGTGGTAGGTTATATGACATGATTTTGTGTGGTAGGTTATATGACATATGATTTGTGGTAGGTTATATGACATATATGATTTGTGGTAGGTTATATGACATATGATTTTGTGTGGTAAGTTATATGACATATGATTTTGTTAGGAATTTGACAGGGAACTCTTTGATCAATCTGGAATGGTTGATATTGTTTCAGATATAATTCAACTTCCATGATTGGTAGAGCACATTTTGAACATCTGAGTAAAAAGGTGTTGGAAATAATAGAAATGTATCGAATTTCTGTAGTAGCTGGTTATGAATGATTTTATCAAATTGGACACGCCTCACTTCTTGACAGATAAGCCGCGAATATGTTGGTTTCTTGGTGATTTACTTTGTGGGGCATGGAATGGGACTATGTAGATGCAAGCTTCTTTTCTTTATATTATAGAGTGGGTTGTCAATTTTCAAATGTTTATGAAATAATTTTTTTACAGCATACTAGTAAATATTAAGCAAAATAGATAAGAGAGAGTTAACAATCCCTATCATGGAGTAGAAAAAAAAATGTCACAATCATATTCTGCCTCTCTGCAAAATTCTGAAAAAATTGGACAACTGCCGAAAATACCCATTATATGGTAATATACATACATGTAATTAACAAATGTTAACATATTTACCAATGGTAGGTATGGTGGTGATGAATTCATTTTCTTTGAGCTTGAATAAAATACTAGTCTTCCCTGCATCATCTAAACCCAAAATCACGACCCGCATTTCAATCTTTGGTCCTATATGTACTCGGTTGTCCTGTCAAGGAAAAAATATCTTAGTGCAATACAGTAGTGTTTCATTGCAGTTTACCTGTATGTTACAGTTTACCTGTATGTTACAGTTTACCTGTATGTTATAGTTGACCTGTATGTTGCAGTTGACCTGTATGTTATAGTTTACCTGTACGGTGAGAGCTTACCTTAGGGAAGATAATGGTGAGAGCTTACCTTGATGAATATAATGGTGAGAGCTTACCTTGGTAAAGGTAATGGTGAGAGCTTACCTTGGTAAAGGTAATGGTGAGAGCTTACCTTGGTGAATATAATGGTGAGAGCTTACCTTAGGGAAGATAATGGTAAGAGCTTACCTTGATGAATATAATGGTGAGAGCTTACCTTGGTAAAGGTAATGGTGAGAGCTTACCTTGGTAAAGGTAATGGTGAGAGCTTACCTTGGTGAATATAATGGTGAGAGCTTACCTTGGTAAAGGTAATGGTGAGAGCTTACCTTGGTAAAGGTAATGGTGAGAGTTTACCTTGATTAAGATAATGGTGAGAACTTACCTTGATTAAGATAATGGTGAGAGCTTACCTTGATTAAGATAATGGTGAGAGCTTACCTTGGTAAAGGTAATGGTGAGAGCTTACCTTGGTAAAGGTAATGGTGAGAGCTTACCTTGGTAAAGGTAATTGGGATGTTTGGATCCAGTGGAAGATGGTCAGGGATGTCTGAGAATTGTTGCTGCTGTTTCTGTATAGTGTCTAGCAATGTCTGCACGTCATGTTTTGCCAACAAGACTTTCGTATCATCCTGAAATAGATTCCTTCGGTTACTGTCACAGTCTAGGTAACAAGTTAAATTATTTGTACATGCATTTGGATCTTCAAAATTCTTAATCCAGAGATACTGTAAATCATCCTTGTATCATCACTTTCACTTTATTGTCACTTTCACTTTATTGTCACTTTCACTTTAGATGTAGACAGATTGCAGATACCTGATAATATTTTGTAAGATGTAAACAGACACCTGATAATATTTTGTAAGATGTAAACAGACACCTGATGATATTTTGTGAGATGTAGACACCTGGTGATATTTTGTGAGATGGAGACACCTGATGATATTTTTGTGAGATGGAGACACCTGATGATATTTTGTATGACATAGACATTTTGTTAGATGTAGACAGACACCTGGTGATATTTTGTGAGATGTAGACATTTTGTGAGATGTAGATATTTTGTGAGATGTAGATATTTTGTGAGATGTATATATTTTGTGTGATGTAGACATTTTGTGAGATGTAGACAGACACCTGGTGATATTTTGTGAGATGTTGACATTTTGTGAGATGTAGACATTTTGTGAGATGTAGATATTTTGTGAGATGTAGACATTTTGTGAGATGTAGACATTTTGTGAGATGTAGATATTTTGTGAGATGTATATATTTTGTGTGATGTAGACATTTTGTGAGATGTAGACAGACACCTGGTGATATTTTGTGAGATGTTGACATTTTGTGAGATGTAGACATTTTGTGAGATGTAGATATTTTGTGAGATGTAGATATTTTGTGAGATGTAGACATTTTGTGAGATGTAGATATTTTGTGAGATGTAGACATTTTGTGAGATGTAGATATTTTGTGAGATGTAGACATTTTGTGAGATGTAGACATTTTGTGAGATGTAGACAGACCTGCTGCAGGGTGCCCTCACACTGGTGACAGACAGCCGACACCTGGGACAGAAGAGTAGCCATGTCTTCCTGCTGCTGCCTCAACATACACAGCTTCTCTCGAATGTGGGCATCTACGGTTGTCAAGGCAATGACTTCCTGACGATTCAGCGTGGTACGTAAGTCGTCAAAGTGGGCCTTGATTTTTTCTCTGGATAGTTCTGCTGTACCCTGAAGCTGGGAAAAATTATAATTTGGTTTAATGGGTAGATGAAGATAATTTTTGCTTTCTCTCCAATCACAAGAGAGATTTCATGTTTGTAAGACAAGAATTTTCAATTCACTCTGCGTCTCACAAATCAATGGCATACTGTATAGCTGGGTTTTATTTTGGTCTATTTTGGCAATTTCCAAAGATTCACAAATTTAAAATCACTAAATTCAAGTACATCAGTAAACATGTACATCATGTACACTGTAAACATAAACAAAAGACCCATGGGCCACATCGCTCACCTGAGAAACCTTAACCCTACCATTGTTCAGCAGTTCCGAGTTTTAAAAGAATTTTATCGAACTTTGTTACCATGAAAAATTTGACTCCATATTGTGGCCCCAACCTAGCCCCAAAGGATCACGACACAACTGAAAATTAATTAGCATTACATGGATATGCTTAACACCAATATCACTAACATGACCTTGCTGTTCTGGAAAGATCTTGCCATAAGAAATCTATCTGCAAAACATGAAAGTTCGAACTATTTTAAATAGTTCAGGAGATATTGATTAGGTTAGGTTTTTAAAAAGTAGGTCATGGTCACAAGATAAAAAACAACTGTATCACAAAGTTTTGTCAAACAGAATCTGTATGAAAAATATGAAAGCCCAACCTTGATTAGTTCCGAAGATATTTAACACATTACATTTTCTTACAAGTACGTTAAACTGTAAGATCACAAGGTCAAAGGTCATAGTGTGAAATAAAAGATCTTCCCATAAGAAATCTATAGACAAAATATGAAAGTTCTACCTAAAATAGTTCAGGAGATATTGAATAGGTCAGATTTTTAAAAGGTGGTCCAACTCCAAGGTCAAAAGTTCAAACTTCACGGAATAACATGGTCTTGCCATAAACAATCTACACACAAAACATGAAAGTAGTTCAGAAAATATTGAATAGGTCAGGGTTTTTTAAAAGTAGGTCAAACACCAAGGCCAAAAATGTGTCACAAGGTCTTCCCATGAGGAATATATACAAAATATGAAAGCCCTACCTAAAATACTTCCAGATACATTTAATAGGTTATGTTTTCTTAAAAGTAGGTTAAACTTCCAGTTCAAGGTCACAAAGTCAAAATCCATGATATGAAATAAAAGGTATTACTGTATGAAGTATATAAACAAATGTGAAAGATCAACCTTCAATAGTTCAGGAAATATTGGATACGGTAGGTACAAATCTTTCAAGCTTTCAGGTGAATTTCAACTTTTCTGGTCCAATGGTTTTTAATAACATAAAGTTTTGAAAAATTTCCCTTATTTATCGGCACACAAAACTTTGATTTCCTATTGTGACCCCATCCTACCCCCAGGACCATGATTTGAACACATTTGAATCTACTCTATGTCAGGAAGCTTTCAAAGGTAAAAAATTTCTATTTTTCTGACCCAGTGGCTCTTGAGAAGATTTTAAAGCATTTTCCCTGTATAATTGCATGTAAGAGTTTGATCCCATATTGTGGCCCCACCCTTCTCCTGGGGGCCATGATTTTCACAAACTTAAATCTGCACTACGTTAGAAAGCTTTCATGTAAATTTTAACTTTTCTGGCCCAGTGGTTCTTGAGAGGAAGATTTTTAAATGACCCTATCCTATTTTTGCCTTTTTGTGATTATCTCCCCTTTGAAGGAAGCATAGTCCTTCATTTGAACAAACTTGAATCCCTTTCACCCAAGGATGATTTGTATCAAGTTTGATTGAAATTGGCGCAGTAGTTCTGGAGAAGAAGATGAAAATGTGAAAAGTTTAATACGACGACGCCAATGGACAAATTTTTATTAGAAAAGCTCACTTGAGCCCTCATTTCAGGTGAGCACGAGCTCACTAAAATTCTATCCATCAAAATTAATGGTATACCTTGTAGACCCAAATCTGTCAAATTTGTGTCCCGCAAAAAAAAAAAATGCTCCATGATATTATGCCCATTAGTAAAGCTTAAGAAAGAAGATTATATTTGAGCAATTCAATAGAAAATCAAAAGTCATGTCTGCTGACTTTAAATCATTTATGTGCTGTATGCTCACCCCTTGAACTCCATTGGAACCATCATCATTGTGAATAACTTGTACACCCCCTTCAACCTGCTGAATAGTTTGACCCAACTTCCTGGCTGACTCAGCAACTTCCTCTCCAAACGATCGGACGTGGACGACTGCACTGGTTATGGATCGACGGACATTTTCTGCCTCCGTTTCTAAGAGAGTGTGCTGGTGAGAAGGAAAAAGTTACTCAGTAATTATCCATTGATTAAGAAAAAATAAATATTCCTAAACACTGATAAGATTTCAAGTTCACTTTCACTACTGGATAGAAATTGCATGTGCTTATCATCAATACTACACACTAAAGAAGTTACGATGATTAACCTAATACTACACACTATTAAAGTTACAATGATTACAGTTGAATACCTACCCGGTGTATAAAATTACAATGATTACAGTCGACTATCTACCCGGTGTATAAAGTTACAATGATTACAGTCGACTACCTACCCGGTGTATAAAATTACAATGATTACAGTCGACTATCTACCCGGTGTATAAAATTACAATGATTACAGTAGAATAGTTACCCGGTGTATAAAGTTACAATGATTACAGTCGACTACCTACCCGGTGTATAAAATTACAATGATTACAGTTGAATAGTTACCCGGTGTATAAAGTTACAATGATTACAGTCGACTACCTACCCGGTGTATAAAATTACAATGATTACAGTAGAATAGTTACCCGGTGTATAAAATTACAATGATTACAGTCGACTATCTACCCGGTGTATAAAATTACAATGATTACAGTCGACTATCTACCCGGTGTATAAAGTTACAATGATTACAGTCGACTATCTACCCGGTGTATAAAATTACAATGATTACAGTAGAATAGTTACCCGGTGTATAAAATTACAATGATTACAGTCGACTACCTACCCGGTGTATAAAATTACAATGATTACAGTTGAATAGTTACCCGGTGTATAAAGTTACAATGATTACAGTCGACTATCTACCCGGTGTATAAAATTACAATGATTACAGTAGAATAGTTACCCGGTGTATAAAATTACAATGATTACAGTCGACTATCTACCCGGTGTATAAAATTACAATGATTACAGTAGAATAGTTACCCGGTGTATAAAATTACAATGATTACAGTCGACTATCTACCCGGTGTATAAAATTACAATGATTACAGTCGACTATCTACCTGGTGTATAAAGTTACAATGATTACAGTTGAATAGTTACCCGGTGTATTAAGTTACAATGATTACAGTTGAATAGTTACCCGGTGTATAAAGTTACAATGATTAACAGTCGAATAGTTACCCAGTGTATAAAGTTACAATGATTACAGTCGACTATCTACCCGGTGTATAAAATTACAATGATTACAGTAGAATAGTTACCCGGTGTATAAAGTTACGTTCAGTGCTCGAGCTGGGCTTCGCCATTTTCGCCAATGGCGAATTTTTTTCAAAAATGGCGAAAAAAAATTGAAAGTGGCGAAAATCCCTTTTTGCAATAAATTGTATTTTTAATCCTTTGTCAGTGACACATTATCGCCTGTTTGTTTATGCAGTCAAAATCTGTTTATTCAGTCAACGCGTGCGACCGGAAATCTCGCGTCGCTCCAGTGCACACAGAGCTGGTCACAGCCTCAGGTAATTTATGGCTGCAAAAAAGTCGGTGATTATGTAATAAAGTACATCGGACAGTTGTTGACCCTGCTTTGGTCAATTGTTTAACATTTAAAGTCTTATTCATTATCGTGTTATCATCTCCACATTAATGTGAATTCTTAACCAGAGAACCGACCGGTAATTAAATTGGCCGTATTATTGTGTATAATGTATATATGAATACATCAATTGTTTGTTTTTGCGGCCAAACTCGTTGATTACAAGATTTTGATGTGCTTGATTTTAGTTCGAATATTTCATAAACAATGCGGTCGGTCACCATTGATATGGCCATAGCAATTTTAATAAATAATTTTCTTTGAAGTTTGGTGCGCAACAGTATAAAAATGCTAATCTCATAAGACTATGCACCCCATTCTATTTTGACACTAAACTTGTAGCTTCTGGCCCTAGTCAGTCTAAAATTAAAAAAAATATCTATGTTTGGCTTTACAGTCAACCCCACCTGCTCAAACATCTGATTCTGTCCAACTTGCAAAATCTTCCATACAAAAACGGAAATTTAATAGGGAATGGTTGAGATACGACTCTAAATTGGGCTTGATGTTTTGTGATATCTGCATTTCGGCCAATGTACACAATGTTTTCACTGAGAGGTGTAGCATCATAAAGTTTATATTTACATGATTTATTATCTGAATTTTGATTTCCATAATAGAATTTATCAAACAAATCAACTTTTTATTATTACAGAAAGAAATGTTTAGGTATGGTAGCTGGATATGAATAAGTAATGTAACTGATTCAAAATGCTAAAATAAGTGTAATGAATAAAATAATATATAATATGATGGAAATAATTGTAAAGCATGTGATTATTTGTGTCGCGCAGCTCCCCGAAAAAGTGGCGAAAGGGAATTCTGGTCCAGTGGGAGCACTGGTTACGTTGATTACAGTCGACTATTTACCCGGTGTATAAAATTACAATGATTACAGTCTACTATTTACCCGGTGTATAAAGTTATGCTGATTACAGTCGACTATCTACCCGGTGTATAAAGTTCTGGTGATTACAGTCAATTACCTACCCGGTGTTTAACATGCCTTCCATAATCTTTACAGATATAACACATCAGTGGCGAATTTTTACATTCCTCCTCCAAACATGCAAATTCTACAAGATGCAGAGGGTGAAACGAACACTTGGGGTTTTCTCGAGGTTTCTCTGATATTGGGACTCGTTTGTGTTTTGTGAGTGTTCTCGTCGAGTGAGTCTGCTCTGAGCACTCCACACATAAGTGAGTACAACAGACTATACAAAAGACGATGGCGGTGTGGAGCTCATTCTCGTCACATGGAATACCAAACTGTATCAGGTAAAAAAAAAAGAGACAGAGATTGACGTACAAAATCTTCATGATTTATCGTAATAGTCATATGCAGCTAAAGAGAGATATTAACATTTATACGTAGTTACACTCAGAAAGAGATATTACACTAAATGTAGTAAGGACTTCACTAAGAAAGAGATATTACTTTAGATGCAGTTATAACTTGACCCAGGAAAAGAAAATTTCAAAAAATGCTGAAACACTGTACCATATTCATTTGGCCTTAAAAGATTAAAAGGAACAATTTCTGAGTGCACAAGAAAACATCCAGATGTAAACATTCAACATGTGATCTAAATCAGTTTTACAATATCTGACATAGTGTATTTAGACATATTACTTGTCTCTCTTTGGCTAAGCTCTCCTCCGAGAAGATTGTCTTGTTGTTGTGACTTGTGACAGGATACTGGAGTTTCTCTAAGAGTTCAAGTAGAGCAAAGTTTTTCTTCAGACCCCAAACACCCGAGTCTCCGATTTCTGTTGGCTGACGGTCGAAGGGACAATGCAGTGCATTGCCATGGAGAGGAATTCGTGTGAGACACTGGTGGCACACAGTGTGACCACAGACCAGGAGTCGAGGAACTTTGTCTCCTTGGAAACGGAAAATTTCATTACACACTCTGCACTCTAATATAGTCTGAAAATACACAGAAGATCAGTCTATGTAAATCTTGCCATGTAAAGTCAGTGTCTAGTTACTGAAAAAATTTTCTGGGCTGATGTATTTCCTTTTCAAAATTTTTATCCATACCAAATAGCAATTTGTTTTTGCCTTTAATTAAACAATTTTGAGGAAATTCAACTAACATAAACTTTCTCAAGGTTCTGCCCAAGTCAAACTGGTGTGATTTTTTCTACGTTCTTTACAACAAGTCAGTATATCTATATCTTATATACATGAAAATGTTTTTCGTCATTTTGTGAATAGTGGGACAAAGTTCTGGGGGCATTCACTTACACCTGCCTAAGTGGTAGATATATGTAACAGCTGACTGTGTTCTTCTTCCAGAGGAAGCGTTTTTACTAGGTCCCGTCCAAAGACTATTTCTACCTACGTAGCTATTAATGGCTACCTAGGTATTTAAACCTACTTAAAGTAGCTACTTCTACCTGTTTTTAAAAATATAAATAAATAATAATTAAGGCGCATCTTTTAAACAGGTCAGTCGTTTTATGTATCATGTTGTGCATGTGCACCACAAAATTAAGAGTGTAAAGAATATTTTACGAGGGTGGAGAATTTAGAGGAAATGCATGAAAATATCGCCCCAAAAACCTTTAATATAAAAATGCATGAAGGTAAATTTTAACATTAATACAGATTTGTAAGACATTCTCGATATTTTATATATAATTTGTAATTGTATACATTAATTAGCCTATGTATATCATCAGAAGTTATTATCAATGTCATAACAGTACATTTGTTATACATTTAAAACCTTTAGTTTGTGACAACCTATTAGATTAATATTATTTTGTATAGTGTACATATGATAAGCCAGAGTAATTTCATTCCTTTCTAATCCTCCTCCTTTTTTCCTATCTTTCAATGAATGCCTATTAGAGTGGATGTGTGAGTAAATGGTAGATAAAATACCCTGTACCCCCTAGTCAGGTGGGTTTGTAAGGGCATGATGTTAAAACCCTGACTGTCATAATGTGAATAAATGTTGTGTGGAGAAAAAAAAGACATTCTAGACTTCTTATCACGTAGCTTTGATCCTAAGCTCCTAGAAAATGGAACTGGGTGTAGTTATTGATGCAAATTTGAAAGGTTAGAAAGTAGTCATTTTTTGTCCAATATTTTTGTGGTAATTCATCGTCAGTGTAAGTGAATTAAGAAATTTGGAACACACCATATTGCGCAGTTCCTCCGTTTGGCCACGAAATGGAAGTAAAGGAAAAGGTAGGTAAAAATTGGTACCTGGAGTAGATTTAAATACCTAGGTAGCTACGTAGGTAGAAATATGGTCTAAATTTGGACTGGACCTGTTTCCATCCAGATATTATTATCAATTGTGAACACAGTTTCTGCCACGCTGTAAGTATTGGTTATGTATAATACTGAAAAGCCGCAGAAGGTTAAAACAAGGTTATAGCATGTACAAATAATCAAACCAATTTGATTTCTTCGGAAACTTTACAAATTGTAATACAAGAATTCGAATTTCCTCAAAATTGTGTCAGGCATCACACAGAGAAACGCTTCACAGCAATTCGAAGTCGTGAGACTTTATCATACATAATCATTTTGTAATCATTACATTATCTGAATAATCATCGCCTGATCTTCCACATGTCATGTAAAACCCAATATTTGGCGATGTTCCACAAGCCATTTTGACATCCGGAAGTCGCTCATTCCGTCCGTCTAGTATTCGTCTCACGTCCAACTCGGCCCGAAAATTAGTTTCAAACTTCTGTTCAAAATGGATGCTTGTATCTTATTATTTACATTTAAAAATGTCCTTGAAAGTATAATTACCATTGTTGTAACAGCAAGTAGATGTAGTTGATTGTGATGAAATAAGACTTTCTTAGGTACTGAAACCTACTAGAACTAAACCGCCTTCCACCGCCTTATTACCAAAACAAAGCCATGTGTGCAGAAAAAACAGTCGTGGTTGACGGTTTTACAGGTGAATTTGTGAACGACTTGTATAAAATACGGTCCTTTATAATAGATCCTCACATAATTTTGTTTCACAAATACGGATTTTTGTTTGGTTTCAAATCTATCGAAAAATATTATGGGCAGCTCGAATTTCCTCGTTACAGTGATGTGGTTTGAACTATTTATTTTGTTTCAGTATAGTTAGCTTTCATTTTTAAAAATAAATCTGTTGTAATCTACATTTTATGTCTTACTTTATCAAATCAATTGATTATATTTTGTTTATTCAATTATTGTTTGTTTCAGTGTTGCAAACAAAGTTTCAAGAATCTAGCAAACCAGGACATAGTTTGTATGTGAAGGAACTCCAGAAAAGGGCCGGAACTACAAGGCCTAAAGACAGGACGCTGTTTGTTGTGAATGTGCCTCCATATTGCACCCAGGTAACGAATTGAAGATCACAAACATTGTTAAAATCAAACCGAAAACAGGGGCAGACCCAAGAATAATTGTAGAGGGGGGTGTGTTTCTACCATTAATTTTGGTTTTCAAAGGGGTTTCCGTCAACATGTGTTATTTTTACCTTTTTAAAGCAAAATTAAATTTTTTGACGAAAGGGGGGGGGGCATCCCCGGACCACCCCCTCCCCCCTTCTGAATCCGCCACTGCTATTTAGAGGAGACTGTCTAGGATACTTTCCTTTTTATGTGCGATACCTTAACTCTCTACTGTGACTCTGCCCAAGCTCTGGGGATCATTGGTTTGAACAAACTTGAATCTTCATCTTAGAAGGAAGCTTCTATGCAAGTTTAGTTATCAATGGCATTTCAGGTGCAGAGGGTTTTTTAAAAAAAAAGATTTTTTAAACTCCCCGTCCTAATTATTTATCTCCCCATGGAAGGGGACTTGGTCTTTCATTCCAACAATCTTGAATTTCCTTTACCATGTTTACCCTAGGATGCATTGTTGCAAGTTCGATTACAATTTGCTTTGTACTCATTGAGATAAATGAATAGTTAATGCAGACAGAAAATAAATGAATGACAAACATCAATTGAGCTTTCAGCTCAGGTGAGCTAAGATTTTTGAACATTTTGTGAGTAGTATCTTTAAATCAAGGGTTCTATTTGTACAGATAGCAGTTGACTGTGGGGAAAAGAAGCAACTGAAAGTTTTGTTTAAATTTGTAGGAGAGTGTGAAGAGAGTTTTCTCAGATTTTGGGGAAGTAATAAAAGTTTGCCTGTACAACAAGCCTCGTAATGAAGACGCACAACCAAACCTGTCCAAGTACTTCCAGGACGCACCAGAAGTCAAGGTACTGTATAGATATTTAGATGCATGAATAATTGAAAGTAGTCCAGTACAAAATACACTGTAACTATTTTCAGTATAATTTGCCTGTTTTAACGTAGGTAATTTTGAACCATTGCTTTGAAACAGTGATTCACAAAATTCAACAGCTGTCCAAATATATCACATCAGCTGAGACTGTATATTTCCTCATATGTTTACATAGTAACAAGTGTTCCGATCAGACTAATGTATTCCCTGCAGCAATTAAGCAAAAAAAAAAAATATGTTGGTTTCCACTTTCACCTCAAAATTTTTAAGGGTTGGTAGGTAGGTAGGGTTTTTTTGTTGTTGTTTTTTTTTAATTTATAGGTTGAATTATTTTTTTAATGATCTAGTATTCTAGTATGCATAAAATGTAGTGATTATCTAGTAATCAAATAAAAGTTATATAATGAATCAAAACATTTCTTCCACTGTGCTGTAAACAAAAACTGTTTCTATGTTTTAGAATCTGTCTAGTATTAGGCAGTACATAATAAATAAGTCAATAATATACTCTTGTTGTAGTGATGACATTCACAAAATCTGTGAGAATGGAAAAAAATATGTTAGGGTTGGCAGAAAGTTTTTGGGTTGATCGGGAAAATGGAAACCAACAAATATTTTTTTTGGCCTTAACTGAATTAATGACGTATATATATCTGTCGCTGTGATGCTCTTTTTAGAACAACACTGTACTGTAACGATGATATGCAGCTGTATTGAGATGTTTCATACACTTACAAGTCTTGAAGGGGTGGTGAGGGGGTATGGATCATTCTATTAGTACAAACTTGTTTGAAATATATAGAAGATATTCAATGTTTATTATCATTGGATATAGAATTTATTTCATATGTGAGATAGGATTTGTGAAAATATTTTCTTGAGTGCTTTTTATAAAAATAAATCCTATCACACAAAGTTAAGTATGCTTGACTTTTAAAGACTGCTACTATTTTGTTTACTTTAAATGACAATGATGGCTTTGTTTCTACTTTTAAAAACAAAACATCTGTTTGACCTATTTCTGACCACAGTGCAGAGCACTTTTGTTTGAGATCTGCCAAGCAATTACTTAACTCCAGCTATAGGAAATTCACATCTTGCACAATCAAAACAATGGACTTTAATTGGAGTGAATTAACATTCTGACTGAATTTACAGGATCATTTCGAGTGAATTTTATCAGAGAACGTGTTATGTTACATCACGCGCAAAACAAAGGAATTTAAATACCGACAACTGTCACTCGGCCGTGTATCAAATACATATCCAAACCAATGATGCCATGTGTGCAGTTCAGACTCGTATCTGCGTAAAGAAGAGCATTTTATTTACTACAGTACCGTACCATAAGTTTAATATTGAACACCTCTTGTAATTCGTTGTTTTATGTTTTATCTATCCCAGATTTAGACAGTTGTGTCAGAGCTATTTTCCTCAATTTGGAATTCACCTTACCCACGTGGAGTTATTTTTAGATGTAGACTCAATGACTACATATATTTCATGGGTTCACACATGTTTATTTTCTAAATGATATTCTCACTGATTTCTTTTTCAAGTATGCAATTAAGAGATAGTTAAATTTATTATTAATATTTTGAATGATTTGGATACCACATAGCATTACTCTTTGAGCGCAACCATTTCTAAACAACTTTTAAACAGTAGCTGAAACACCCATTTTCATTGGATAAGCATGATGTAATCCAAACAGAGTTGTTTTCTCCATCCACTAGAGGGCACCACTCAAAGCTACGAAAATCGCACTAAATCTGCCAAGGGTTTGTAGAGAAGCGGAGCGGATTGTAAACCCTTGGCTAGCAAAGATGTATATATATATGTCATTATGATTTTGTGTAGTGTTTTTGGACATACCTATATCAATTCATTATATTGTGTAGTATTTTTGGACATACCTATACATATATGTCATTATGATATTGTGTAGTATTTTTGGACATACCTAAACATATATGTCATTATGATATTCCATCTTCTTTGTCTTTGCAGGGATTTAAAGTTGCTTACATTGTATTCAAGAAGGCTTCATCAATCCAGAAGGTCAAATCTCATCCCTATGACAACATCTTGAATCTCTCTCCTGAAGATGCCCCAATTATCACTGGAATTAATAGTAAGTAACTGTAAGTCTGAAAAACCTGATAATGTCATAGGCATGTGTATGAGTTTTCCTGATTCTTAATCTAGTTTGTTAGATGTACTGAAATATATTCTGTTACTCTTAAGTAAATTATTTACAAGTCACTAAATCAAATATTTACAAGTCACTTAAGTATTTATGAGCTGTTACATTTAAAGGGACTGGTTCACGATTTTTGATAAAAATATTTTTAATTTTTGATGTTAATCATTAAAAATATAACTCTTAATGTTGACAGCCAAAATTTTGACCTTCTGAATGCAAGAATAAAAGCAATATTTTAGCCTTGGATCTGTGTTATGTAAACAAAGACTCTCGTCTTTTTATGTATACAAACAAACAAGTGAAATATTGATTTTGTAATGTAAAGCATTTTAATTTTGCATGGTCACAAGTTTTAGATGACATTTTACCCCAAAAATGCTTGAAATGTGAAAGATATAAATAATAAACTTAGAATGATAGCCATTTCTTTTGAAAAGTTCGTAATCAACATACCGCAATCTTTGTTTACAAAACAAATAATAAACTCTCTAAACTGAGCTTCTGTGATAATGTATAACCTTAATTTTTATGGGAAATCTTTTAAACACATTGGACGGTAGATTTAGATAATTAAAAGTGAAATAGAAAATTTTGTGAGAAAAATCGTGAATCAGTCCCTTTAATGTATATTACATCAAAATCATTCATAGAACGCGAGTCGCTACATTTAATGTATATTACATCTATATCACTGATTGAACGCGAGTCATTACATTTAATGTATATTACATCTATATCACTGATTGAACGCGAGTCGTTACATTTAATGTATATTACATCTATATCATTGATAGAACGCGAGTCGTTACATTTAATGTATATTACATTTATATCATTGATAGAACGCGAGTCATTACATTTAATGTATATTACATCTATATCATTGATAGAACGCGAGTCGCTACATTTAATGTATATTATATTTATATCATTGATAGAACGCGAGTCGCTACATTTAATGTATATTATATTTATATCATTGATAGAACGCGAGTCGCTACATTTAATGTATATTACATCATTGATAGAACGCGAGTCGCTACATTTAATGTATATTATATCATTGATAGAACGCGAGTCGCTACATTTAATGTATATTATATCTATATCATTGATAGAACGTGAGTCGCTACATTTAATGTATATTACATCTATATCATTGATAGAACGCGAGTCGCTACATTTAATGTATATTATATCTATATATAGAATGGCAGATGGATTACGAAAACAACGTGTGTAACACACAAAAACTACAGACAGAAATCGACAAGTTCATGGAGGCGTACGATGAGGAACAGGAAAGGGAGAAGAATTTGGCCCTGGAACAGGAGGGCATGCCTGATGAAGAGGGCTGGGTCAAAGTGACGCGGCATGGCAAAAATAAGGGGGCGCCACGAACGGAAACCATGGAGAGAAAGGTCACAGCCAAGGACAAACGGAAACAGACAGAAAAGGTGGGGCATATGTCCTCTTCATGGCTATATCCATAGTTCTGGTTACTGCTGATTCTTAAGGAGTTAATGTTTCCATCTCCCGTCTTTTAGATTTGTAATTCTAACAGTGTAATATTTGTACACTTAGTATGTGCAGGGTTTAAAATCCTCAAAATGAATATACACAGACTGTGTTTTGTAAATTAGAGATTTACCATTCATCAGATTAGTAAGTACGGAGTATATTTTTCATAATAACAAAACTTGATTTGCAAGACTGGAGTAATCATATATCCAGGTGGTGTGTCCAGGGGTCTGTGTTTGTCCAACTCTCTATTTTGTATTGCTTATATGAGTTATGAGATTGATCACTGTTCTTTATCTTCACCTTTCATATGTTTATGTGGTCCTTTATTAAAACTCATCCAATTTTTTTTTTTACCAGGAACTGAGGAATTTTTATGCCTTCCAGATGAGAGAGTCTAAAAGAGATAGTATGTCTTTGTGTGAATTTTTTAACAAACGAAAATAATGATCTCTAATGAAGTTGATGAGAATAAATTTCAAATAAGTTGCATATTTATAGAAATACACATTTAAATATTCACTTTGATTTATTAATAAAAGACCAAATAAGAAAAACTGATGACCAGATTTGTAAAGAATGTACATGTATTACCAGCATTACTTTTGAAGTATGAATTTTTCATGCTATATTTTTCTTTGTAGGTATTGCTGAACTGCGCAAAAAGTTTGAAGAAGATAAACAGAGAATTTCCTTAATGAAGGCATCAAGAAAATTTCGTCCTTATTAAAAACATATTCATTTCATGTATTGTTTTGTTATTGTGAAAATCTGTCCCAAGTAAAAAGTAGATCAAGTTCTGATAAAAAAAGAAAAAAAGAAAATAAGATTAATGGGGCATGAACATAATTTACTTCATGAAATCGTGTCCATGCCCCTTTGAATTGTAACACTGAGATATCCTAGTTTGTTGTGATCCGAGTTTGATTCCCATGATTGGCAGTGGCTGTATGTGAGAAGGTATGGTGGTCGCCCACTCGGACACATGGGTTTCCTCCGGGTATTTCGGTTTCCTCCCACATAATGACCCCCTAGTGCCAACATCCAAGCTTCAAAGAACCCCACTGGAAATAAGCTTTCATGGGTTATCCTTGGTATGTACGAATACTTGTATAACAAGATGTGTTTGTGAAACACAAATGCCCCCGATAATGGCCAATTCCGAAGATGGCCAAGGTCACAAGGGCAAATATCTTGGTACCAGTAGAAAGATCTTGTCAAAAGAAATGCTTATGTACAATATGAAAGCTCTAATATTTACCATTTAGAAGTTATGACCAATGTAAAAAAAAAAAAACAACTTAAAAGTAGGTCAAATGTCAAGGTCAAAAGGTTCAATACCCACGGAAAGGTCTTGTCACAAGGAATACTCATGTGAAATATCAAAGCTCTATCACTTATTGTTCAAAAGTTACTAGTATTAGCAAGGTTAAAGTTTTCAAAAAGTAGGTCAAACTCCAAGGTCACGGGGTCAAAAACGTTGGTACCCACGGAAAGGTCTTGTCACAAGGAATACTCATGTGAAATATCAAAGCTCTAGCATTTACAGTTCAAAAGTTATTAGCAAGGTTAAAGTTTCAGACAGAATGACAGACAGGACAAAAACAATATGCCCCCAATCTTCGATCTCGGGGGCATAAAAATCTAATTATAATTTATTCAAACCATTGTATTAGTAAGCGAAGCAGAAGATTATGTTCTCAAACCATATATCAAGTGAGGTAGAGGAAAGTGGGCTCAAACCATTCAAAGTGAGGTCATTGGTAATTGAAGCTTGGCCGACCACCATATTCCCCTCCCCTCAAGCAGGTATGCTACACCAGAGAAATTTGATATGGATGAAAAGTGGAGGATGTGTACAATATTTTGAAAATGAAAATTTTCAAATTTACTTTATTAAAAAAAAATAAAGCAGTTTTAGTTGAAAGCTTGGCTAAAAATTTAGAACCCCTGCTGGACTCGAACACGCGATTTAAAGTTCAGCAGTCGACGTGCTAACCTACTGAGCTACTCAGATGAGCGAGAAACTTTTAAATGAATAGACAAATATTGCTGATATTTATGTTCTCATCCATTATGACGATGTAGAGTACCTCCTTAAGGAGATATAATTTGATGTTGGTGAAAAGTGGAGGATATGTACAACAATATTTTGAATTTTCAAATTTACTTTATTTTGTCAAAAAATAGTTTCAGTAGAAGGTAATCTGAAAAAAAAATTTAAAACCCCTGCTGAACTTGAACCTGCGACCTACAGTTCAGCAGTCGGTATTCAAACCTACTGAGCTACTCGGTTAGGTATTTTAAGGTAGTACTCTACATCGTCATAATGGCTGACTTCCTTTAAAAATATGGATGACAAAATCGATATCAGCAATATTTGACTTTTCCTTTTCCATTTAAATACCTAGCCGAGTAGCTCAGTAGGTTAGAATACCGACTGCTGAACTGTAGGTCGCAGGTTCGAGTCCAGCAGGGGTTTTAAATTTTTTTCAGATTACCTTCTACTAAAACTGTATTTTTTGACAAAATAAAGTTAATTTGAAAATTTTCAAATTCAAAATATTTTTGTACATATCCTACTCTTTTCATCTACATCAAATTTCTCTGGTGTAGCATACCTCCTTAATGGAAAAGGAAAAGACAAATATTGCTGATATTGATTTTTTCATCCATGTTTTTAAAGGAAGTCAGCCATTATGACGATGTAGAATACTACCTTAAGGTCTTTTGCCTCAGAGATCACTCAACTCGGGAGATTTATGAAGTATCTTGTATGTCAATACTAGGGACATCAAATATGGGAAGAGGAGAAATGCTACTCATCAGACCCCCCCCCCCCCCCCCCCCGAGTCTGTAATTGAGTACTTTCTCGGCTGAGCAATCTTTAGCCATGCTTGATGAAACGTGGCTGAGCGCCCTAACATAAGCCCCACCCAGTTTCTTCACAGGAACCGGACGTTTTGTCTGTAATAATAATAGTAGGGGTCTTTAACAGTACACCACCCTCTTATTTTTATAAGAGGGTGGTACAAACCCAAACTGTTATTATTCCAGACAAAAATATCGGTTCCTGTGGTTTCTTTATAAAACATTAATTGCAAAATAATACATTGAAAACGCTGGAGCTTTAAAAAAAAAAAGTATTTGATGAAGTGAGCTATTTATATTTAAGAAATAATGATCGCGTTTTCGTAAAAACGAAAACAAGAACTTTATGTCTGTACAAATGTAGATACTAGGGCTCAGAAATATACACCCGATCGTTTTCCTTTTACTTCTACCAGTGTGCGGTCAACGCAAAATGATTACTATTATGCCACTGCTGGGTGTGCCCATGTTAAAACAGATGTATTGGTGACGGTCTATTTACAGGTTTGTTTAAATCCCGTGAGGGTCCGGGTTAGAATAGGTCCTCAGTACCCCTTGCTTGTCATAGAAAGCGACTAAATGGGACGGTCCTCCGAATGAGACCGCAAAAAACCGAGGTCCCGTGTCACAGCAGGTGTGGCACGATAAAGATCCCTCCCTGCTCAAAGACCTAAAGCGCCGAGCATAGGCCTAAATTTTGCAGCCCTTCACTGGCAGTGGTGACATCTCCATATGAGTAAAATATTCTCGAGAGGACGTTAAACAATATTCAATCAATCAATCAGGTTAGTTTAAAAACAAATGAAACCCGTGGCTCATTGAGGGAGACGAGCTTTGAAGAATTCAAGGCTCGGAGTCATCACAGTTGAGATGGGTAAGGCATTCCACTCCTTGATGGTTCATTCATTCTTTCTTTATTTCCTCCCATGGGAGATTACATGATGGAATTTGCACGGTCATAATGTTGCTATTCCTGGATGTTCTTTCTTGGATTTTTAGTTTCTCGCCAATATCAATCTGAAGTTTGTTGGTGATCAGCTTGTACATAACACAGAGGTCAGATGTCCTTCGCCGCCCTTCTAATGATGGCCATTCAAGCTGATTAAGCATCTCGGTTACAGATGAGATGTTATGGTATCTGTTGTGGACATGCCGGGCTGCTCTACGCTGAATCATTTCAATCTTTAGAATATCTGACTTTGATGAGGATTCCAGGCCACACTGGCCTACTCCACTGTTGGTCGTATTAATAATTTATAGGCTTTCTCTTTGATGTTAGAGTTGCTGATGTTGAGGTTTCTTTTGAGGGAGCCAATGGTGCTGTTTGCTTAAGCACAGATGTTATTTATGTACCGAGTCCTGTTACACCCTAAATCGCCGCCCCTTCCCAAATCGTCGCCCGGCATCCCAAATTGTCGCCGGCGGACGATTGGGGATGGCATATTTCACCCCAAATCGTCGCCCGCCAATATTTTATTGACGTTTCTAGGATAGATTACACAACTTGTTTTATTGTACCCTCTCTTCACTTGGTCTGTTTGTCTGTCTGTCCTCACTCATATATCTCGTGTTTGTTGACCTACTGGGCAAATATTTTGTATGTAGATTACAAGTGACCCTTTGACATGCCTCCCCAAAAATGAGAATTCTGGAAAGAGAGCTAACAGGCGTAATCTAATACAATCTGATGTTACTAACAAATCTGCGGTGAACAAAACCTGACAACCCCGTGATCAGCAGAATAACCCGACTACAGAAGGCAAAACGATTTATTGTTGGACACACATCTCTCTCTCTCTCTCTGGAGGACAGGACGAAAAAAAAAATCATGAGTTACCGTACCTATACTGGATTCATAAACTACATAAAACTCCTTACAAACAAAGATACATTGCTGGATCCAGTAAGTGCTCTACCAAGCCCCTATCTTTGCTCCTCACGAAAATGTTAACAGCTGTGAAGGAGAAACTTCAAACTTACTGTGCGACTACATATGCCAGAAGTGGTGTTAATCAAATGTGGATTCTAAAAATTTCTAAAGAACTTTTAGTAAACTTGAAATCACAGAATTTTCCCCAAATCAATAGCATTAAAACCTATGACTTTTCAACACTATACACGACCATTCCTCACGATAAATTAAAGACTAGACTTTTTGACATCATAGACAGTTGCTTCTTCAACAAAAACGGAAAACGGAAATATTCATATCTAGTGATCAGTCATTCAAAAACTTACTTTGTTAAACACCACTCTGATTCCACGCACAAGTACTCTGAAGTTGAAATAAAAAATATGCTAGAGTTCCTCATTGACAATATCTTCGTGGTCTTTGGTGATCAGGTCTTCCAACAGTCTGTTGGAATTCCCATGGGCACGAATTGTGCTCCTTTGTTAGCTGACCTGTTTTTATATTCATATGAAGCAGAATTTATTTAAAAACTTCTACGTGAGAAGAAAAAATCTCTCGCTGTGACCTTCAATTCGACTTTTAGATATATCGATGACGTTTTGTCTATTAACAATGATAGCTTTCATTCATATGTCGATTTGATATATCCCTGTGAGCTCGAAATAAAGGACACCACAGAGTCGTCCACTTCTGCTTCATACTTAGATATTTTATTGAAAGTAGACATTAACGGCAAACTAACAACTCAACTGTATGACAAACGGGATGATTTCAGCTTCTCCATCGTCAATTTCCCACATTTATGTAGCAATATTCCATTATCACCTGCATATGGTGTTTATATATCTCAACTGATTCGATATGCAAGAGCTTGTTCTGGGTATAGTCAGTTTTTAAATCGATGTAAGCTACTGACAAACAAGTTGATGGTACAGGGATTTCAACAGTCTCGATTGAAGTCAACATTTCGCAAATTCTATGGTCGTTATAACGATCTAGTTCGTCAATACAACCTCGCATTGGGTCAAATGCTGTCTGACGTGTTTCATACCGATTGTTAAGCCGTTCTTGGCACACTGATTTTGACTGCGGATAACTCCGTTTACCTGATCAGGATATGGGGCTCACGGCGGGTGTGACCGGTCAACAGGGGATGCTTACTCCTCCTAGGCACCTGATCCCACCTCTGGTGTGTCCAGGGCTCCGTGTTTGCCCAACTATCTAATTTGTATTGCTTGTAGGAGTTATGAGATTGATCACTGTTCGTTATCTTCACCTTGCATAGACAACAATGGCAACAGCAAAAAAATCAACAACAACAAAAAAAAATCAAAAAAAAAAAAAATCAACAGAACAAATAGAAGTCGAAGTAGAAGATTAGAATGTTTTGCTTAATAGGTCCAGAGAACCTTTTGCGATTATAGCTGGACCACAAAAGAAGAAGAAAGAGGAGGAGTTAAAAAAACAGGGTAAGTTTGTATGTAAACGATGTTTCCAAATACATGTAGTTGCAGCAAGGGGGACGACAATTTGGGGTGTGAGGTTATGCCCAAATCGTCACCGGCGACGTAAGAAACCCCAAATTGTCGCCCATCCCATATCATCGCAGATATTTTGCTGATGGAATATGCTCCAACTGGTGGCCGTGTAAGATGTCTTGATGATTTTTCGATTTTTGGTGATGGTAAGCACATTACATTTTTCTGGATGGAACCGCATGAGCCATTTGTTTTTCCAGATTGCTAGTTGGTTTAGGTCTTCCTGGAGCTTCTCCGCATCTGCATCTGAAGTGATAGTCATGTATGCCACGGTATCATCAGCAAAGAGTCGTACTGTTGATGAATGTCGTTTATGTAATAAAGGAAGAGACTCGGTCCTAGGACTGAACCTTGTGGCACACCGGAGTCCACTGGGACCTCTTCAGATGATTGCCCCCTCCACAACTAGACTTCGCTTGCGGTTTGTAAGGAAGCTTTGGATCCACTGCTTTGTCTTCCCTTTTATTCCATAATGGTTAAGCTTATTGATTAGAAGACTGTGGCTCATTTTATCAAATGCTTTGGAAAAGTCCATATTAAGGCAGTCAGTCTGTTTTCCCTTGTCGATGTTGATTGAGATGTCAATAAACTCTATGAGTTGAGTTTCACATGAGAGGCCTCTTCGGAATCCATGCTGTAGTGGGTACATGATGTTATTGTCATCAGCATGGTTCATGATGTGACTAGTCACGGTGTACTCCATGATTTTGCTACAGATGCACGTCAATGACACTGGCCTGTAATTTACTGCCTCATATTTCTTTCCTATACCTGATGCCGAACGTTTGGCGATGGAAATATCACCTGTTTTAACGACTTAGTTGTGTCACAGTAGGTGTGGCACGCTACAAGAACCCTCACTGCTTAATGGCCGTAAGCGCCAAGCATAGGCCTAATTGAATTCCTTCACCGGTCTTGGTGACATCTCCATATTCATGAATGAAAATGTTCAGTGGGACGTTAAAGAAGATACAGTCAATCGCTCTCTCTCTCTCTCTCTCTCTCTCTCTCTCTCTCTCTCTCTCTCTCCACATGTAGATAAATAATGGTTGTGAGGGGGGGGGGGGGGGGGGGGGCTTCCCTGGCACTCGAATAACTCACTGCACAGTGCTGACAGTCATGATATAATCCGCATCGTGTAGGTATTCATTTTGCCAAGATGTTTTAAAATTCCCAATCTCTTAAATTCAGAAATAAATTTTAAAAAATTCAATTTCGCATTAAATTTATTTAATATTTCACACATATAATTATTCAAGGACAGATATGCATTCAAACACCAATTTTTGTGTGTGCAGAATTCGGTATTTTCAGATGGCTCGAGGCCCCACCAGGGTATTGTCTACTTCGCCCTGGACTCATTGGAGGCCTGAAACGCCATTTTCAAAACACGGACAAGTCACGGATGCACGGAAATAGAAAAAATAGTACAAATCACGGATTCATTTTACACGGATAATACAATTGTCCGTGCATTTTTTGAATTATAGAGGGCAAAGCCCTCTCACGGCCCGAAGGGCCGTGAGAGCGGAGCTCTCCCTATAGGTAACACGTATATACATATACATGTTTAAAAGGAAAATATAGGAAAATAATGAAAAATTAAACCATACCTATGGAACTTGAAAATTTTGGTACTAAAGTATCTATAGTATTTATTACTGTGTATCTACATAAAACATGGGTCCCGCGGACTTAACTGCTCTGCCTGTTGTCAGTCTCTAAGCTTCGAGTAGGTCTTGTTTTATGTCTGGCATGTACCATAACCGCGGGAAATCTCCTCGTGCTGCCGGATGTTGATCCTCTGCAATCCGGGAATAAACAGGTCGTACTGGGGAAGACTCCCCAGATACTACACCCCCCCCCCCGTTTCCTCTGAAGGACGGAGAAACGCGTCCAACCAATGGTCAAGGTGGGCGCGACACGCCCCCTCGGATGAACTATCCGAAGACACCGCAAAGGGTTCCGGCAGGAAAGGTCGGGTAAATGCCCCGAAGAAAACTGACTGGGACTAATTTAATCCCAACCGGTGTGCGACAGGGCGAGCCCTGGGTCGCACATCCATCACTGAAAAGATCTATAGATTCTCCCACAAGCTCTAAATACAGGTGGGGGCCAAGGCAACCTGATGCCTCTGAACTGTCGGACTTGGGTCCTGAATGAGTCTTGTCCCACAAGATCCGTCTCGAAGTCAAACTCAGCCCCTTGAGTCCAACCTGGGAACCCGAGAAGTTCTCGGGAGACATAGTTCCATGACGCCTCGCTAACAGGGCCGTTGTAACCATCCTGAACACCTTCACTGGGCGCGCAATGAGTAAGGCCAACAGCTGAAGCTTCAACCAAACTAATTTCCTCAGCAATGTTTGTCGGCTCAAGGGGGAAATCTGCCCCACCATCCAATATGGCCTCCTTGGAAGTTGACCAGTGCAAGCTAAGGGGGCAACATTAACCCTTGCTGTAAATGTGCTGAGCTTGGTCCCTGCCTCAGTGTGGGGGTCCACACTGTTCACATTCTCAACGACCAAGTCAGGTGCCAGCACCCATGGTTCGGCCTCCAAGGCTGATCCGATCGCACTGCCTCCGGAGATGGACACTTCCTCATCTGAAGCATTGACAATGCTGGTCACCAACGTTCTCTCCGCAGCATAAGCGTGCGGCACCGATAATACGCCCGAGGTCTGCTTGATCTGAGGGCTAACTACGTAGTCTTCCAACTCCTTATCCAAACGACAAGGACATAGGACGAGTGAAGCAGCTGGGACCCGGATAGACTTCGTTACTGAAACCTGGGCCTGTTGTCCCCCTCCTGGGCGTTGGAACGTCATATGGACCTTCTGCTTTCCCAAGGTCATGGTGCCATGCTCCAGGTCTAAGTGAGCCTTCTGCTGATGGAGAAACTCTATACCTAGCAGCATTTGGTCCTGCAGGGGGGCCACATACAGGTCGACATTATGTTCCGTGTCTCCAAGGCGAACTGCCACAGGGCCAATGATGCAGCCCCTCATCCTGGCATTTTCACCTGCCTGGACCAAGGTCACATGCTGCTTGATGGGAGGCTTGGGGTCGAGCTCCTCGTAGACCCAGGTGGACAACACACTCACCTCCGCCCCAGTGTCTACCACTGCCTGTAGTCTTACTCCCTGGACTACCATTTGGACCATGGATCCGGTGGTTGGGCGTATCTGCTCTATTGACACAGGCAAGTCTTCGTGGGATTCTCCAGCATGCCGGAATGGCATATCCGCAGTCCCACTCTCCGCTTGGCCACTGACTACCCCCCAGCCCACATTCCTCCTTGGGCTGAACCTGCGCCCTAACTGGCTCTGGGCACCCGCTAGGCTCGAACGCGGGGTCCGCGCCTACCTGCTCCTCCTGAATGGGCGAGGGCTCCAGATCCAGCTAGTTCTCTGAATCCTCCCCATCTCCTTGGATCTCTGCCCCGAACCCGGGCAGTTCCGGCACCATGATATCCTCAGGGAGCCTGAATCCCGACAACTTATCCATGGGAGAGGGCTCGTATTTGTCCTCCTCCCACCCTATGACCCAGTCCTCGGATTCTTCCTCCTCCTCCTGCTCGGGTGCCTCCTTGAACCGCACTTGGAGTGTGCCCTTCCTGGAGCGGCGCATGCAGGAGGGCGCCTGCCTGTGTCCTCCTGCAAACCGACTTGTCCCCGTGTGAGCATCGCATGGCCCTGGCCTAACTGGGGAGCACTCCGGTGTCAACTTCCTGACCTCCCCCTGTATAGGCCCTACACTAAACTGTGGCTGTCGGGTCTTGGTTCCCCACCCCCTTGGTTCTGATGAACACGGTTGTGCGTCTTGACCGTCCCAAGGCTTGACCTTGGTCCCCTGGCCCTGGTTCGCCTCAGTTTCCCCCCGCCATTCCGGGCATTCCTGCTTAAAATGTCCCATGGCCCCACATTTGAAGCAGACTGCTGGCTTTCGGTTGCCGTTCGATGATGGCGATAAAGGTCTCCGAGAGAGGGTCCGCCATCGGATTTCCGTCTCCAACTCCTCAAGGCGCTGGCGCATTTCCTTGAGCTCCTTGTCAGGATTGGGAGCTTCAACCTGAGCTACCTGCCTCACATCCCTCATGGGCTTGGATGACTTCATCTGCCGTGAATGCTGATAGTACTGCATTCGGTCGACTGCTTCCTCAACTGTCTTGGGCTGGCCGTCCAGGGCATACAGTTCTGTGTCCCTGTCCTCAGCACCATAGCACAGCCGTGGGATGGCATAGACATGTACATCCGACACAGACGGGAAAGATTGGGTGGCCAGGGTAAGCACCCTGTCAGCCCAATGTCGCAATGACTCGCCCACATCCTGTGATGCTGACTGAAAGTTCAATTGATGCATGAAACCTGGTGCAGATGACCCAAAACGTTTCTCAAACCGCCCAATGATGTCAGCCAAAGAGAGACCGCGGTCTGTTTCCATCAACAGGTTGTAGTAGTCACTGGCTGTCCCCTCCAAGGAGAGGCGTCGTGTTGTTCCATCTCAGTCCACTGTTGGCTGCGAGCCAGGCGAATGAACTTGTGCAGGAAGAACTTCCAACTAGAATTTCCATCATACCGCAAATCCTTGTACTGGGGTGTGTTTCTACTGAAGCCCATCGACTGCTCCCCTCTACAAGAGTACTGGGGGACCTGGTACGTGGTGCGAGACGCTGGAGCTAGTCCATGGGTAGAATGTCCAGAGAATGGCGTGTGTCGTTCTGGTTCACCTAACTGGGGTTGAATGTGCACTACGCTACCCCTCTCATCCCCCAACCCACAAGCCGTGGTGCCAGGGTAGGGCATAGGTGTGCTAGCGTAACCGCCAGACATGTGAGATATCAAAGGCTGGGTGTGGGGGGGATTCCC
>NC_079173.1:6700096-6705096 GCF_947568905.1 Ostrea edulis | reverse complement strand
GCCACAACAAAAATTAGGTGTGTTTATTATTACATCTTTAAAAAAAAATAGGGTCGGGGGTAGGCAAAACTTTTATTTTATTTTTTTATTCAGTCAATATTTGCCTTGTATCACTGGGGAAGAATTCTTACTAAAATAAACCAAAAATGACATCTTGCCAACTGATTTTACCCTATTTAATACATATAAATTGCATGTAAATCTGTGTTGATCTACTTGCTGAAAGCATACAAGACGCTATTTTGAAAATTTCCGATAATTTGAATATTGAGCCCAAACTTATCAGATTTTTTTTTTATTTGAGAACCGAAATGTACGTAAATTAAGGACCAATTTATTCAGAAAATTAGGTTGGGATAAAAAAAAATTAAGGTTGGTCGGGTAACCTGAAACACTTTTTTTGGTCTTATCAGACATGAGGCATGGTTGTTGTATATTAATTATACCTTATAGACATTGCATTGTAACTGTAGGATAGAAGAATATCTCAAATTTTCATTAAAAATGCGTTTTCCCAATTTTCTTGATTTGCCACTAATTTTCCCAATTGTAAGGACCCCGGTCCCAAAGTACTGGGGAAAACCCCCACTGTGTATATAATTGATAATCCTTTACCTGTGGAAATAAGCCTAGTAATGAAAGGGTAGCATTACTGTTTTCTGCTCTCATGATAGCTTATATCATCTACACACAACACTTGTAATTTATTATGTGTTGTGTGATACTCAACTCAGGTCAAGGTTAAGACCCAAGTGCCTCTTAATTAATATTAATTCTGATGCTATTTATTACAATTATTTTGATTGGACAAAAAACTAATGCTGAATAAGAATTTACACATTAATAAATCTGAAAACTCGACGTAAAACAAATAAAGTAATGTATGGAGACAATGAGGAAACTATTCAAGTTTTTAATACAGGTTATATGAATCAAACATTCTTTTTAAATAATTGAACACTTTTATTCAGTTTGTGCATAAAATGTTCAGAGTTTACACATCGATAAATTCTTCGAAAAGAATGTTTGACCCTATAATATACTACATCAAACACAAAACATTCATCGTACTGAACAATAAACTGAACTATTTTACGCTTCCAGAAAATGTCAAAAATCCTGAAGAAGTTGAGTTACCTGGACTTTCCGGAGAACTCCAGACAGGCTTTGCAGTATGTGGCTTCCTGCTATTCGGATGGCTCTACACATCATGGTCTGTCTATTCCTGGTCTGGAATCGGCCTCGGAGAACTGGGCATACGAAGTCTGTCATGAATACGTCTACTTCAACCCGTCCTCCAGACGCGGTGCACAGGTAAACAAGACTGATCAGTTCTGTGTGTTTTGTGTTACGTTTTTTCTCAATAATATATCACATATACTGAGTACCAATCAAATTTGATGGAAACTGATTCTGCTTCCAACTTTAGTAATCTAGACTAGACTACTCCATATTTTCTCCCTATAAACGTCCTATCTGATGCACTTCAGATTTATAGGATTCAATTTTTCCCCCAGAAAGAGATTTATAGGATTAATTTTTTTCCCTCCGGAAAGTATTGGACCAATGTTTTTGACAAGTCAGTCCAGATCTTTTTCCTTGATTTGATGTTTAGACAATCTTTGGGAGTAAGGTGCTTGAGGTTAGCAATGTAGTCCAGTGGTCTTTTGTTACGTGTGACAGTGTTAAACCCAGACTAAGATGCAGTTTATATGGAACATACCTGACTACCAATTTAGTATTGCTAGATGTTTAGAAGTAAAAAATCTATGTTTTATCAGGTACCATATACTATGGTAGTGAAATTTAAGTTATCCTATGTGATACAAGTCAGTGTTGTAGCTAATAGTGTATAATATACAAGTACAGCTGTACACTAATTTAAGTTATTCTATATATACCAGTCCTGTTTTTCGGTTGTTATGTAGTGTTTTTTTTTATAAATCTATATTTGTATTTATAACTGTATTTTCCATTGTAATTAAATGTGAATTTTCTGCCCTCTTTAAATGTTTTTTTCTAGATTTAAATTTGTATTTAATGATATCTTCTGTTGTATTTAGATACAAATTTTTTGGATCTAAATTTGATTTAACGATAATCTCTGTTGACAGAAGCTGAATGCTGTTCAAGAACTTCAGCTCCTCGAGATGTTGAGCAGTTGTTTGAGTGAGGCCAGTGAGGGGTCGCGATACAGTATATTTAATGCCATATTTGGAGGCTCCCCCGAGGGGTACAAAATTATTTTACTGACCAAACTGGTGTCCATGGCGTTGTCCGTGGGTCTTAGTCCTGTACTGGATTGTGCAGCATTGTGGATGCAGGTAATGTGTAATTAGCCTCGTTAAACAGATTTATATTGCTGGCAATATATATGACTTGAGAAATGACCAACTTTAAATTGGCCTGCTTAAACAGATTAAATCATTTATATTGCTGGCAATATGTATTGCAGAGAAATGACTTTTTACAATTATTCAAACTTTTGCTATAATTATAATCATGTAGATTCACTAATTTTATTATTCATCAATAAGAAAGTGAGCAAACATCACACCTTATGCAGTCAAAATGATTGGCTTGTCACCAATAATTTTCATGTAAAAATCATGCTCAGGAATCTTACCATTATTTCATGTTAACAAAACATTAATAAATACTTATCATTTCCATTAGTGGAACTCTTCAAATTAAAGGCGCGTAAAGTCTTGCTACCGGGACAACATAATGTAAATACATTACTTAGGCGTACGTAATATGAATTATGGTATCGAATACAATTGCATATTATAATCGACTGCAAACCACAACACTGATTAAAATTCTAAAGTCAAATTTAGGAATTGATTATTCTTAAAAGAAAACAGACGATCTTATTTAACTATATGAGGGAGAGAAGCTACTAAATTTGCCAAATCTGACCGTTCCGATATAAAGCATCAACTGCAAGAACTGTGAGGGGAAAAACCTATATGCACATCCAACACAAGAAATATTCTTGTAATTAATGTGATTAATATGTTTTTAAAGTTATTCTGTCAGACTATGAAGATATTCTATTTTATCATACAATTAGGACAGGTTCATATGGCATGGACTTTGTAATCGTACACCCCCCACACCCACCCACCCCGTAAATCTCCATATTTTAGAACAAGTTGTATACATGTATGTGCCACACTGCATTTTTTTAAAGACGTTTATAACACTAATTAACACACCTAATGCGTTTCCAAACTGCATCTACCGGTAAGCTAATTTGAAAATTACAAAATATTGATGGACTTGGATGTCCAGAGAACATCGTTGTTTGGAATTTTTTAAATAGGTGTGGTGGAGTTTAATTAAAAAACATGTAACACCTTTAATAAGATAGTGTTAGAATATTTGAAAAATGCAGTTTGACTAATAGTAATTTTATTTAAAAATACACCATGTATTTTAACTCTTAAAAAAGGGGGTGGGGGTGCTATGTACGTTTCATTCCGTTTATGTCCCAGTAATCTCGCACTTGCTCGCGAGATTTGTTCAAATTCTTACCAATGATGCACAAGAGTCATCAAAGCGTGATAACTCCAACGAGCTGATAATGAGAAGTATTGATTAAGAGTATTTAAAAAATCACATCACCATTCACTGCTATTTTGTAAAGTGTTATCAGGAGAAAAAGGAATTATGTACCAATAAAAGAACATGCATCCACATCATTGATTGATGTTTAATTCTGGTTTCAGCAGCACGGTTGTCATAGTAACATGTTTAATTGTGATTTCAGGCACTCTGTTGTCATAGTAACATGTTTAATTCTAATTTCAGCAGCATGGTTGTCATAGAAATATATTTAATTCTGATTTCAGGAACACGGTTGTCATAGTAACATGTTTAATTCTGATTTCAGGAACACGGTTGTCATAGTAAGATGTCATGTGATCTGTCACACAGTTTGGTGGAGGACTATTGCGTGCTCTTTCCAGAGGTCAGTCAGACGTTTCAGAAACTCCCCAAAATCTCGCCTCTCTTCACCTGTAACTTCATCACGGCTGTTGCTACCATCTATCCATTTGATGGGAATGGTGAGATTTAATTATAAATTCTAATGCAAATGTTTTGTAATCTGCATTTCGATTAGCTAATGTACTGATGTTTGAGGTGGGTAATGTACTGATGTTTAATTGGCTAATGTACTGATGTTTGATTGGCTAATGTACTGATGCTTGAGGCGATTAAATGTACATGAACAAAACGAAATGCTTTCCACTGTAACAGAATGACATAAAAACGTAAACAGTTCGTGTCGTATTTCATTTAGCAAAAAGGCAAAACTCAATGAACTAAGGTATTAACTTCAAGCAAAATGGGGGCCTCCGTGGTCGAGTGGTTAGAGCATCGCGCTCAAAATCATACAGCCTCTCACCTCTGTTGGCACGGGTTCGAATATCACTCGTGCCGGTAAGTGAGAAAGTTTCCCAGTTTACTTTCGAAAGGTCAGAGGTCTCTTCCCAGGTACATTGTATCTGGGTTCTCTCTTCCACCAATAAAAACTGGGTGCCACCAGATAACTGAGAAATTGTTGAGTGTGGCGGAAAACATCAATCAATCAAGCAAAATGCATGAATTGCATTTGAATGGGAATAACTAACTTCTTGTTTGTTATTTACGACTGTTTATGCTGATTTAATGGTTGCAAACGTCCGTTTCATCAGCTTCACTAACACGTCAACATTAAAACTCAGTTTGCGACTGTTAGATAAGCATTAATGGTTGCAAATGATAAACGAAAAGATTGCTATTTCCTGATTTTAAAATTGTGATTGAATGTTCATAAACTAAGATTGTGTAAACACACTGTTGCTATACAGAAGCTGATTAAAGTAAAATTCTGATAAATGCTGCACAGGTAAACATGCTTACAGTGAAGTGCTGTGGACAAACAATTTTGATTCGTTATAAACAAAATTCATTTCATCCAATGAGATCATAATGTTATAAAACCACAGGGA
>NC_079173.1:6615096-6695096 GCF_947568905.1 Ostrea edulis | reverse complement strand
GAAGATGACCCCTATTGATTTTGAGGTCACATGGTCAAAGGTCAAGGGTCAAACTGGACATGGGAATATAATGCCTGCTCAGTATCTTGAGAACCCTTTTCTTGACAGACATCAAACTTAGTACACTGATACGACTTCAGGAGAAGATGACCACTATTGATTTTGAGGTCACATGGTCAAAGGTCAAGGGTCAAACTGGACATTGGAATATACTGTCTGCTCCATATCTTGAGAACCCTTTGCTTGACAGACATTAAACTTGGTACACTGGTACATCTTCAGGAGAAGATGACACCTATTGATTTTGAGGTCGCGTGGTCAAAGGTCAAGGGTTAAACTGTACATGGGAATATACTGTCCGCTCAATATCTTGAGAACTCTTTGCTTGACAGACATCAAACTTGGTACACTGGTACATCTTCAGGAGAAGATGACTACTAATTATTTTAAGGTCACATGGTCAAAAGTCAAGGATCAAATTGGACATAGGAATATACTGTTCGTTCAATATCTTGAGAACCCTTTGCTTGACAGACATCAAACTTGGTACACTGGTACATCTTCAGGAGTTGATGACCCCTATTGATTTCTAGGTCACATGGTCAATCCACTCTTGACATAGGAAGATATTGTCTGCTCAATATTTTGAATTGATGATACTACTCTCAATTAAATGATGTGTGTGTCTATAACCCTTTTCAATTTTGCACCATGGGGGGCATATGTGTTTTACAAACATCTCTTGTTTCTCGTACCTTCCTTCGAAAAATTGAAAAATACTCAGTCTAAATCCTTTCTACCGACAACTAGTACACCCGAGCACGGCACAAAACATCTTAATGCATTATTATTTACAAGCCGTTAACGTGACAATTGGTTTTTTGTCGATTAAATCTAATCTGTTTATGAAATGGCTAATAGATGTTTTCAAACCCGAGGGCGCATATGATGTCACACAAAATGGCGCGTAAACTAGCGAAAGAAAATATGCATATCGCAAGATTTGAATTTCATCGCTTTCAAACTCGAAAACTACGCAAAATATTTCATTCAAAACACATTTAAAGTAGTTTTAGGCATAAAAAGAGTTAATTTTGCTGAAAAAATGAAAAAGTTTAGAAACATGCGTTGTGTCCTTTAAGTGTACACGATATTTAAACATAACTTCACATGCTCATTTCAGATTACTTGAAATTATACATCAACATCAACTTCCGCAAAGCATGGACACATCTTAGGAGAACACAGGGTGGAATGTGCCTATTTCACTGTGCTTGGAGTAATGGAATTTCCATGGAATTTCACTATGCTTGAATTATTGGAATTTCCACTGATCTGTAAATGGCATTTCTGCATTTGTCAAATGCTGCATCATGAATCTTTTATACTCTTATAAATGCAAATAAAATATGTATATTGAAAATATTGTGTGAGAAATTGTTAATTACTCTTGTCAACTATTTTGTTTGCTATTGGATATGTTAGCTCACCTGAACGGAAGGATCGGGTGAGTTTTTAGTTAAGGCTCAAGTGAACTTTTCTAATTGTTGTCGGCATAGTAAACTTTTCACATTTTCATCTTCTCCAGAACCACTGGGCCAATTTCAACCAAACTTGGCACAAAGTATCCTTGGGTGAAGGGCTTTCAAGTTTGTTCAAATGAAGGTTCATGCCCCCTTCAAAGGGGAGATAATCACAATAATGCAAAAATAGGGTGGAGTCATTTAAAAATCTTCTCGAGAACCACTGGGCCAGAGGAGCTGAAATTTGCATGAAAGCTTCCTGACATGGTGGAGAAAGAAGTTTTTCAAAATTATGGCCCCGGGGGTAGGATGGGACCGCAATAGGGACCAAGTTTTACTTGTGAATATATATGGAAAATCTTTAGATTTGGGACAAGGTGACTCAGGTGATCGATGTGGCCCATGGGCCTCTTGTTGTGATCAAGTTTTGTCCAGCATCTGCCAGTATGTTACATGTTATTCAGCTGATGTTTCATCAATTCCGCAATCGTCTTAATAATGCATACATGTGTATGCATTCATAATATTTTGTTACAATGCATGGAAGTAAAAAGGATGCTTTTACTACATAAAAGACATCACTTTTTTTTATCTATTTAGTTCTGTTGCTTGAACTCTTGATGCAGAGGTAGGGGATTTTATAACTTTAGTAGGCAGCAACAGGTAAATAGATTTTTAAAGATTAAATGGATTTTCATTGTATATACATGTACTTATTTGTACCCTAAAACCTGATCCCGGGTAAAGAATTTCACAATTTTTAGGTCACCTGAATCATTCAGGTGACCTATTGCTATCTGTTTTTGTCCGTCGTCGTTCGTCGTGCGTCGTTCGTTAACATTTGAACATTTTCAGCTTCTTCTCTGAAACCCCTGAACCAATTTCAACCAATTTTGGCATATAGCATATGTGGGTGGAGGGGAACAAAAATTGTGAAATTCGTGGTCCCTGCCCCCCAGGGCCGCAGGCACAAAGCTATCCACAGTGTGCTTCTTATCTTCGGACCTGTTCTCGCTGTCCTTCAGTTTATCAATAACGTCCTGAGTGGTTGAAGGCTTATCCTCCTCCTCTGAGGTGCTGGTCTTTGCTTTCTTCCATCCAGTAATTGCTTCAAAGAATTCAACAGCTTTTCTTTTAGGTGGTATCTAAATGAAAGGTGAAGATAACGAACAGTGATCGATATCATAACTCCTATAAGCAATACAAAAGAGAGAGGTTGGCAAACACGGACCCCTGGACACACCAGAGGTGGGATCAGGTGCCTAGGAGGAGTAAGCATCCCCTATTGACAGATCATACCCGCTAAATAAAAACAATGTGGTAGTGAATCTGCTCAAGTTACAAACACAGCAGCTTTCTTTATCTATGTAAAAAAAAACCCAACAACACCAGCAACAGTTATCTTGTGATATTTCACCTTGTTGATATATCTTGTTTTCCTTTCATGATATACCTATTGTGGCTTCTTTGCTAGTTACACAGGTTACGACGTAGAGTATGGTCAAAAGGAACCACTTGTGTGCGGGTGACAACATCTAGTTATATAACTGTAACATAACGTACTAATGTCCTGGGGTCAGTTACAAAAACGAATGAACTTTTTGGTAGAAAGGAACACATACTGTTCTGGTTTGAGTGAAATAAGTGAACAAACAGGTGGGTAGTAGTAATAAAGACATTTTAAACCATCAATTAAGGTAACAGTGTGCTGACAACGTTTAGAATTACAGACGGCGATATATTCCCGGATATCAAAACACTCCTGCACAAAGGCTGCACCTTACCAGTGGCCTCCAGTGAAGCTGAGCGCTCTCTGTCGGGCTTAAGGAGGGTTAGATGCTATATGAGATCAACGATGAATGAAGAGCGGTTGGCGGCCCTGGCTCTTGTGCTTTCTTTCCCATTCCATGAACATTAACGTACGAGCAATATGCGAAGAGATCGCAAAGAAAATTAAGAGAAGGATGTTCAAACCATGTATCTTGCTTGATTAAGCTTAAAACTAAGAACATCTCACTTTAAAAAGTTAAACCTAAAATGCCAAACAAAAAAAAACAAAAATAAATAAATGAATAAATAAAAAAGAAACAAATAAAAAATAAATATACTGTGTATACGAATAAAAGATTTTTAAAAACTCACACACACAACAAATCAAAAACGGTGCTAAATGTGGAGGCCTGCTCGTGGCTAGAACTGAAAACGTTTTAATGAACGGCTAGTATCAATTAGGTTTTCATCGTAAATATTCCACAAATGCATTTCTGTTCGTTGTTATACATCAATATCGGCAATGATATCGCATTGTCTACGGTATAGGCTAAATATGTAGAAATCCAGGAATTTACAGACTCCCAGCCTTCTGGACCCCCCCCCCCCCTGGGGGGGGGGGGGGGGGGGGGGGGCGAAAAAAGCTAGATCAACGCCTGACATGTATATACTAGTGACGTATTTGTACTTCATTTCATTAAATCCCAAAACAGTTCCAATACGCAATTTCTGAGTTGCCAAATAGCTATTTCCCTTTGCCGAACTCTTTAAAACGCACGATGAGGTGCAAAATATGTTTTCATATTCACGTGATGGGTACAAATGCTAATCGCTGCGTTCATTTATTGCCTAAGGGATGATTACCAGCTAGACGGCATATGCAACCACCCGAATTGCAGGGACAAACAAATTTAGTAAGTTTAGGAGTATTTGATAATAAAATAGATAAAACAAAAATAGATAATCGCCATTTCTTTGATAAAAGTATCACTCGTGTTGCAGAGGAAGTAAATAATAATTTCACATTTAATTTAATGACTTGTTCTTAATGCAGTAAATTTAATGTATAATAACGGCTGGTATAAACAAAAGTTACGCTTTCAGAACTTTTATAGTTATTCAAATAGCCATTCTATAAGTTATATGCATACGTTGTCTACCCATCAAAGCATTCAACAGAATACTGAATGTACCTTCATCACAAAAGACCTGATATCTCGGAAAATGCGTATTCATATATATTCCCCTATTAGTTATTTTGTCTGCAAGATACCCTGTTACATAACAATAGAATATTTATCCAGTATGGCAGAAGAACAGAGAAATATGGCGGACACCGAAAATTCCACTATATTTAAGAATTCATGTCAGCTTTAATTCGGACGTGAAATTGCCAGTCTAGACAGGTATAAACAGTTTTCAGTCTACAGAACTGTGCTAAACGATGAAATTGTAAGTCTACAATTACTATGCAATCGTCAGTCTACACAGTTTGACGTGCCCAGGGGTACTTGTTTGCCCAACTCTATATTTTGTATTCATTGTGGGATTTACTGTTCGTTTATCTTCGCCTTTCATGCATATAGTTACTTACAAACTGAACATGTATGTGTTCGCTAAACTTGTATGTGCGTGCATAAACACTAGGAATTAAAAATAGCGATTACAAATAAAAGCCTGGACACGCCCCCTTAAGTAGGTCACAATTTTCACTTCCCTTGCTTGATTAAAATACGGAAGTGTTTACAGATATGAAAAATACTGGAACGATGTCGGCCGGCTGGTGTTTGTGTATTTATGTCTCGCTGACAGTTTTAGGAATTCCCATCCGACGTTATTGCATGATTGTTCATAGCAATCACAAGAAAATATTTTAGGGTATTGGTATATGATTTTAATAGCGGACCAGTGTTTTAAATGCTTCTATAGCAACTTGTCAGACTGACGATTCACAAATCTATAGACATTGTTGTGACGTTGTGTTGTTCTTACAGTCCAGTTTACCTGTAGCAGTCCTATTATAATAATTACCAGTCTAATAATATATATTATCGGAATGCAGAAGACAAATTTTTTACATAACAAATTGTAGAGTAAAACTAATGTTTACTATTTCCAGAAATTAAACATTATAGGAAAATAACAAATTCAGGCAGGCAAATTCAAGCAATTTAGGTTTTACAAAGAAACAAATCCGTGCAGAAGAAAAATCGAATTTTTATACACTTTTTCCCACCCCAACTCGCTCTACATGCCAACTCGCTCTACATGCCAATCTCTTCTTATCCTATGGTTTATTCCCCGCCTGTGGCTGATTATACATACTGAAACAACGATTTACATTTAATTTATATAATTCAGCTGAAATCTCAATTCAAAGCCTGCATTTTCCTCTTTTATTGTGATCATACATGTACCATTCAACAAATTGTCGGTATCAATAGCACATGCTCTATATACCGGTAATTATCCGAACAGGATTTCTATTCTCTCTCTCTCTCTCTCTCTCTCTCTCTCTCTCTCTCTCTCTCTCTCTCTCTCTCTCTCTCATTTCGTCTACTTATTAGATTTTTCAGGTAGGAAATTATTGATGCTCGAAGTCCCATTGTGTTGATATTGGACTCTTCCAGGTAAATTTGGGACATTCAAATGACATGAGTTTTTATAAGTGAAATTAACAGACTGTTTTTCGGTCCTAACGGACAGACAAACAGACAGCCGGACAGACAGGCAGACAGCCGGACAGACATACATACAGCCGGACAGACATACGGATAGACGTAAATACATACATACAGCCGGACAGACATACAGACAGCCGGACAGTCATACAGACAGCCGGACAGTTATACAGACAGCCGGACAGTCATACAGACAGCCGGACTGACATGCGGACAGCCGGACTGACATACAGACAGCCGGACTGACATACAGACAGCCGGACGGACGCATTGAGCATATTCTAGATCTGATTTTAATTAGAATGCCCGTTACAATTAGTACTAATGTTTAATTATGATCAATCAAAAACAGTCAAGGTACTTGATCGAGTCAAATCTGAATATTGTCTCTTGCTAATTAATCAACTGATTATTGAATTCTAAATCTTAAAGACTCTATTTCCCTTACAGTAACCTTTGTGCAGAACCGGTCAAATCTCTCTCTCTCTGAAAGAAAATCAAAGTTGTTCATGCATTGTATACTGTACATGAAGTAATAGTTTTCAAATACAAAATAAATTATGGTCTCTTGTTTATAGAAAAAATAATAAACAACAAAAGAAGCCATCATTTTCCCCACTCTCTGAGAGATAAATGAAAATATGTTTTGACGTATTGTTACTACTATTGGGAGAACTTATATTTCGTTTAAAAAATTACAGAAAATAGTAAAAATGATGTACATAGGAGACATATTTCAAGCCTTATAAAATACAGTCCAGTCTGAGCTTTTGGGGCTTTACCAGAGCCGGGCCCTCTGGAGGCCCTAATCTAAGGCTGCCCCAGACCCCCTACCTGATGAAGTGGCGCCCCCTAATTTCAATTCCGGAACCCGCCCCTTGTACATATCTATTCTCAATATAATTTTTACCTAGTCCGACCAGTCTTGTCGCTCAATTTTCATACCGACTTTTTTGAATTTTGAACAATTAGACTGGCATCATAACATACAATAAATAAAAATTACTTTAATTTTTGAGAACGGAAACTCGGGGTTTTTTTTTGTTTGTTGAATTCAAGAAAAGATTTGTTTGACGCACGAAATGAACATTTTCTCGTCTTCTATACAACTAACAGTCTTAATAGTCATCGTAAAATAATCGTCGAGAAACCAGAAATTTTATTGACTTAATTTTTGGCAGTTTGAATAATTTCTAATCGTTCTGTGGAATGTTTGGGATGAAGAGATCCTTTAGCGTTTTCATAGACACGAACACAGATACCCCCCCCCCCCCCCCAATTAAAAAAAAAATCTCTTCATTAAATGCTTTATAGGACCATTTGCAAACTTTGTATTGGCTTTCGTATTTTCATACAAAGAAAAAAATATATATTGACCGTTTTTTCTTTCGGTTATTTTCACCCGTCAGTAAATTGAAGGCGTTTCTAGATAGAACCCTACACTAGATATCCAATTTCCTCCTTCACAACAAACTTTCAGGTCCAATAAAAAATTAGATATTCACATGTATACTTTATATCTTACGAAAATTAATCAATAATTATGGGGCGTTCGTGAACAGACTCTTCATCCTCGTTTTTTTAAAGCTCACCTGAAGTGAAAGCTCGTGTGATACGAGTGCTGCTGTAGTATTTTTTAGTGCTCTTTTTTTTTTTTTAAATCCCAATAGTCATTGATTTAATTCAAGAATTCATTTTCATGAAATGAAAAATATTAAAATTGTTGTTATTATATATTTACCGTAAATACATATAACACTAAGGATGTGCCTTGTGAGTGAAAAGCAGGGCAAGAAAGGGGTGAAAGTGTATGCTCATTAGTCTGGTCCCCGCCCCCGCCACTCATTGATCATTCGTTACCCAATAACGAATTATCAATGAGTGGCGGGGGCCATACTATATGCTCATCTGATTTCTTAAACGTCACGAAATTATAACGTCACAATGTACAGCACGTCATAATGTGTACGACGTACCACATTCACCCTTGCGACCAACCATAAACATACTGTGCGCTTGCTTTGAGGCAAATGGAAAATCAAAAGATGATTTCTGGAAATGTTTTCCGTTCTATGGCAGACGACAATGATTTAAAAAATGACTTTGTACCTTATGATCAGGTTAAGGACACCATCTTGAAAATCGAAGTTTTAAAAACTTCTAATGCAAATGTTTCTTCATTCCTGCCGTCATGGGCTGATGATGAATATTTTTTGCAGTTACACAAACCGAAGAAAATAAAGAAGAGAAATTTGTTTGAAACAAGCATGGAAACTGGAGAAACAGTGTTGGAGAAAGTGTCAGAAGACACGACAACCATTGAGAGCGGACTGAATGCAGAGAACGGACAAATCACATATTCCCTTCCTGATATCAGTAGCGAAGAACTTGAAATAAAAATAGAGGATGTTGCAGCATATATCCTGAGCATTGTCGAAAAGGCATGTACAATAGTTCTCCATGATATAGCAGCCCAGAATCTAGATCAGGATGACGGCAGTATTATGGAAGAAACAAAAAATGCGAACACTTCAGATGCGAACCAGGAAATGGAAAATGAGTGTCTACCGAAACCTGTTAAATTACCGGTACAAGAGTTAAAACAGAAAACTAAACCAGTCCAAAGTGGACAGGACAAACCTGGGGGACTTACTGCATTAGAAACAGGGAAAATACAAAAGTTTATTCCCCGAAAGCTGTTTCTATCGAGTATAGAAACCTTCAAACTTGCACCTGAATCCCAGGATTCCACCAAGAACAAAGAGAAGATCAATCCCGTGAAACCGAGGCCTTTACCGTGTAGTTTCCAAAGCACCACGGGACTTTCTCCTGCGGAAGAACCACGTGTGGTGAGACCGCGTAGAAGATGGAGGGATCGCATTCTCAGATTTTTGGGATTTAAAAGATAGACATTCTGAAAATTATGAAGATAGAAACGTGATTTTAAAGGATTTGTTTTTATACTTTGCAAACGTATTAAGTATGTTCATGGTGTTGTAATGTGGATTAAATTCTGATTGTCTTTATTCTGACTCTAAATACTGTAAGACATTATGACGCCAGCACATTCACCATTTTTGACATATGATAAAATGCTTGCATGCGCGCGCGCGCGCGTGTGTGTGTGTGTGTGTGCGTCTCTCTCTCTCTCTCTTAGTACCTTCAATTGCAGTTAGATGTCTCTTTCATAACATTGTATAGAATATGTATGTTTTAAAATCTCTGAAAAGAGGAAATAAAAATATGAATGAAGCTGTAAAATCAATTGGTCGTTTTTTAAAATGAGTGTTTAATTGCAATAATTACAATAATTATCGTCATATGTATAAGTAGAACAAAATTTAATTAAATGAAAAAAAACTTGTACAAATATAGCATTTTATATTATTTCCTTCTTTTATTCAATTGAAGGGCATGTTCATAGTAAATTATGTATAATGTATGAAATCCTCGACTTTGTTTCAAAGAGGAATCGTACCCAGATTTCAATGCCTAAAATGAAACAGTGTTTAATCAGACAAACTCGTACCCAAATTTCGATTACTATATAATGAAAGATGAAGATAACGAACAGTAATCAATCTAATAACTCCTATATGTACAAGCAATACAAAATAAAGAGTTGGGCAACACGGAGCCCTTGATATATCGGAGGTGGGATCAGGTGCCTAGGAGTGCGCATCCTCTGTCGACCGGTCACACCCGCCGTGAGTCCTATAATGAAAATCAATTTCTCCAGGAGAACTCTTAACCAATTCTGTTTTATGAAAGGGGTTATTATTATGTACTCCTACCCAAATTTCTATAATAGATAAGACAAAAGTTTTCTCCAGAAGAATTCGTACCCAAATTGCTATGATAAAATGGACGATGTTTTTCTCCGAGAGAGAACTCCTACTCCGATTTTTACGATAAAATTGACGAAGTTTTTCTCAAAGAGAACTCGTAATTTAACCAACTTTCAATGTTACAAATGATTAAGGTTTTCTCAGGAGAACTCCTATCCAGATATTGATGTTTACGACTTGTCCAGGAGAACTCTGGATACGAGGTCTTCTGGGTACGAGTTCTCCAGAAGTCCTCTCATTGTGTGTGTGTGTGTGTAATTGACCACACACAGGAAACCTCTGTTGCTGTTGACTTACTGTTGGACATCATGATCACCATCATGTAAAGATTTTCCATCAGCTCTACAATAAAATTTTTATGAATGTGAACATGCGCACTGCCCACTTTTGTTGCATAACTTCATTAAAAGCAGTCATCAGCGGTACACGGGAACTCTATATTTGAGCAATGCATTGTCTTCCGAAACTATGTCATCATACTCTGGCCACAATGGACACTGACAGATAAACAGACAATACATAGACAAAAACATCTACTTTATTTCACAAACTTGGTGTACATATACAGAGTACTCACTCGTATCACAGATGTAGAGTAATGAATTAAAACGTGAATAAATTATTCTACCAAGACAAGTCACGGGGATTAAAAAGTAAACTCCAAACATGAAATTATTAACTTAATTAAGAGAATGAATATCTACCTTGATATTGCATATTTATTTCTAAAAAGACATAAAACTACTATAATATTTGTTAAAATTCTAACACCTAACTACGCCTTTTCGCAGCAATAACAAACAACAAACACAAAGACTAAGAAATCTAGCAAAACACAGGCGCTCTACATTTCAGGTTTCTTTAACGAGTACACAATAATCTAAAGTCATGTACAACTTTAAGTTTGTCAATTCATAAACGACCTACAGCAGTATACCTAAACCGGTGCATGATGGGAAATAATCAATATAAACTATCTGACATCAACCACAATAACCAATGATTATTCCACGAAATCAGATGTAGATAATATAGCAATTAAAAATGTTATATGACCTGTAATAAAATAATATTATAAAAAGAAATAATATTTATGAACATTTTGTGAAATATATAGAACTTACCAACACACCATATCGGTACATAATGGCGGTAAAACAAAAACACAGCGGTGTAGGTGGGTCTTTACAATATTAAAATGTAATTTGATTTTCTTTAAAACTTTCACAAACGATTTGTATACTTTGATTTTCATTTTTAAATGGATCACGGTGCAGGTTTACAGTACTCACATGATAAACATATTCATAAACAATGAAACTTTCAGTTGATACAGTAATCTACTATACATTGTTTTCCTGCTGTATCACATGTAATTAACAATCAAATCAAAAACAAATCCAACCCTTATATTTCATACAGAATATACACATGTTATATTTCATAACAAATGAAGCCTCCATTCATACAGAATATACGTATGTGTTCATGGTTACACATGCAATTTGATGAGAAATAATTTCGTAGAATCTTACACAACTTACAACTTTACTCTGCTTTCATAAGGTACATGTAGGTACAAAAAAACAAAAAAAAAACAAAAACAACAACAAAAAACAACCAAACATAAATTGTATGTTTATGGCTGTACATGAGCTTACAGAAGTCCATCATCACGAGATAACACCTCATATCCTGACTGACATGAACTAGAAGTCTACCATCACCAGATACCGCATCATGTTCTGACTTTCTTTGTATATAAGGTACTCGCTCTGATCAAAGCTGCTCTTTTTGTTGTACTGGGACTGGGAGACGGGAACACCCTGGGGCACCACCACATCTTTACCGCCCAACTTCAATTTTACGTCCTTTTTGGGATCTATTAATAGAAAATCATTATGTCTGAGCACGAACACATCTATAAATAACAAAATTATCAGCAAAATTAATGGATGCTCTCTGAAATACTGCAAATGACGTATGACTCACACAATGATCAATAACTGTTGAAATACTGTTGAAATGAAGTAATTTCTTTCATATATAAGGTAGAAGTGGAGTGACGTTGACCTTTACAAAGTGACCTGAGTGAACTTTGTCTGAAAGCAATTTGCCTATTACTTTATGTGATATATTGTCAATACCTGTTTAAAAACTGTTGAAAAAATTAAATTTTTCCTTATAAAAGGTATTTTTTCTGAGTGACCTTACGTACCAAAATGACCTTGAGAGACGTTGGTCTAAACGATCATAACTGTTGAGATATTGTTAAATAAAGAAATGTTTCTGCTATATAACGTACATGTACATGTTCTGAGTAAGGTAGATCTTTCCAAAATGACCTTGGCCAAAGAATATTTGAGATCAATTATGATAAATTTCTGATGAAAAGTTAAGAAGATATGACCTCGGACGGACAAACAGACACGAAAGGGACTATATTCTACCCGAAATATTTTCGGGGAGCATAAAAATGTTAGTTTCTATTTACCCATGGAATTGATCAAAGCACATATTTCTTCACTCAATAATCTGATAATCATCATTCGATGTGTTAATGTAAAACTTATGCGGTAAATACAATATACATTAATATGCATAAACCAACGTTCAACAGTCATTCCTAAGTTACATGTATGCACTACGTAAAATTACTCAACTAGGATATTTTAAGTTGCAATTAAAATGCTGGAATGTGTTTAAAAAAAAGAAGAAAAATAAATCTTAGAGTGAAAAAAAAGCAACCTCCAACATAATTTTCTAAAATCAATGACTTCCATACATTGTTTCTGCTTTTGTTTCTATATAAACAAAAGAAATTTTGAAGTCAAAATTACAACAAAAGAATGCATAATGCATGAATTGCATGTCAATGTTGATTTTTATGTACTGTAAAGCTCATTTTGGTAACGATCAGCAGGTATGACTTGGGCAGTTTAATGTCCCTTTAAACACAAGAACTAAAATAGCTCTTTTCTTCCAAAAAAATCAGACTGGGCTCTCTCTCTCTCTCTCTTTCTCTCTAGTCGACATACTTAATACCTGAGGACTAAGAGAGAATATATGCATTCATTTTATTGCAAATTTGTATATTTGTGTTATCTTAGGTAATTATTGGGACACCTAAAGAGTTTATCCAATGACTCTCTCCCAAATTGTAAGGAAAAACCTTTTATGAAAGGAAAAGTCTAGCTACCTTTGAAAAAATTGTCTGTTTGCCGACTGACCAAAAAAACCAAAGCCCAACAGAAAACGTTTTAGCCTCTGAGAAAAGATTTTTTTTCAACATTCAGGATTTTTTTTATCGCATCAACACCAGTTTTGATTTTAGATATGCAACTACCTACCGGGATCATTTAAACGCTTAAAGTATATGAGACCGCGTAATGAGAAGCGTCTTGGTGATTGATATTAGAAGTTTAGTTGGTCAAATATTTCTTAAAACTTTTCCTCTTACCTACCTATCCATATCTTAAATGCTGGATCAGGAGATGATAAGCAAACAATTTTTTAAAGGTGGCCTCAGTAGGAACATGTTCCAACACTAATCTAATTCCTCTCAAATTATGTGGGTCACATTTATAGGGAAGTAACTGCAAGGACAGAATTTTTGCTCCATAGTGCACCTCTGTACTTGCAACACAAGTAAAACAGTTCAGAATTTCCCCTCACTTTACACGTTTTATCAGCCATCTCTCTCATTTTCTATATAACATCTTACCAGGTTCAGTCCATCCCTTTGCGATGATACAGTCATACCCAGCTGGTGCCGACTTCAGTGTCCAATCATCGTTCGTAATTATGTGCTCCTTACCCAGGGCTACCTCATTCAGAAACATTATACCTGTATTCCCAGCACATCGCACTGAAATAGTGATTGTTAGATACTAATATTAAGCTAAATTAAAAGATTAACTAATTGCTGAGTCATTAAATGTTGGATATTATGTTGATCTGTCTATACATTTTTACCAAGTAGAATTTATTCAAACGCTTCTACATGAGAAGAAAAAATCTCTTGCTGTGGCCTTCAATTCGACATTTAGATATATCAACGACATTTTATCTATTAACAATACTTATTTTCATTAATATACCAATTTACTATATCCCAGTGATCTCGAAATAAAGACACCGCAGAATCTTCTACATCTACTTTATACTTAGGTATTTTATTGAACATATTTATTGGAAATAGATGTTAACGGCAAACTAACAACTCAACTTTGTGACAACTGGGATGACTTCAGCTTTTCCATCTTCAGCTACCCATATTTACATGTATGGAGCAATATTCCATTATCACCTGCATACGGTGTTTATGTCTCTTAGCTTATTGGATACACAAGAGCATGCTCTGCGTATGATCAGATTTTAAATTGTCGCAGGCTAGTGGCAAACAATGTGATGTTACAGGTATTTCAACGGTCTCGTTTAAAGACAGCATTTCACAAATTCTATGGTCGTTAGAACTATCCAATTTACAAATACAACCTGTCAATAAGTCGAATGTTGTCTGACGTGTTTCATACCAATTGCTAGGCTGTTCTATACGTAGTAATTTTTATTATGGATTACTCTGCTTACCAAATCAAAATATAGGGCTCATGGCGTGACTGGTCAATAGGGGATGCCTATTCCTCCTAGACACCTGATCCCACTCCTGGTGAGTCCAGGGGTTCGTGTTTGCCCTACTATTAATTTTGTAATCTTGTATTTTTTATAGGTATTTTGAATTTGATCACTGTTCGTTACCTTCACTTCTCACATTTGATTTTATCCAATTAAGATATATAGGGAGGCTGGAAATCTGAGACTGAATTTAATAATTCTTTCAAAAGAAAGATGAAATATTGCTTCATGTACAGTCTGTAATAAGAGTAATCTGCCCTTTTCTGGATCATAGAGTTTAACATAAATATATTTGTGTTAGAATTGTCTAGTCTCTGCAACAGGTGATCATCATTACAAGATACTGTGAACATCTCTGAGATCAGTGTTTTTTCCTCATTATAATTGAAAAAAGGAGTAACTTGCATGCATGAGATTTTTTTCAAATTGATTGTTTTGAATGAATCTAGGTAAGATTTTCTTAGTAAATTCATTTTTGACCAGTGAGGGAATATACAGCACATCTAATGAAAAGCATTATTATAAAAGGTGAAGATAACGAACAGTGATTAATCTCATAACTCCTATAAAGGTGAAGATAACGAACAGTGATCAATCTCATAACTCCTATAAAGGTGAAGATAACGAACAGTGATCAATCTCATAACTCCTATAAGGAATACAAAATAAAGAGTTGGGCAAACACGAACGTCTGGATATACCAGAGGTGGGATCAGGTACATAGAGGGAGTAAACATCCCCTGTCGACCAGTCACACCTGCCGCAAGCCCTATATCTTGATTAGGTAAATGGAGTAATCCATATTCAAATCAGTGTAGGAAGAACAGACTAACAAGCGGTATGAAACATGTCAAACAGCATTTGACTCAATGATAGATTGTATTGGCAAACTAGATCAATATAAAGACCATAAAATTTGCGAAATGCTGACTTTTAATGAGATTGTTGAAACCCCTGTACAATCAATTGTCAGCAGAACAAGCACTTGCGTAGGTATGAACACCATATGTAGGTGATGATGGAATATTGCTACATATTTATGGGAAGTTGACGATGGAGGACCTGAAATCATCCTGTGTATCATAAAGTTGAGTTGTTAGTTTGGCGTTCATATTTATTACGAAGCAGATGTGGAACAATCTGTGGTGTCTTATATTGTGAGTTCACGGGGATATATCGAATCCACATAAGAATGAAAATAATTATGATAGGGGGTGTCGTTTGTTTTCACTGGGCACGCAGCTACATGTACTCACCGTATCCAGCAGATTTGCTGTTTTCGGAAGCAAAATAAATTCCACTTCCGACACGCCCACCACTGTGAGGCATGATCCGGAGTCCACCCTTCAAGATGGCAGCCACCACTGCGACATTGGTGCCGTGCCAGAGTAGCTTCCTGTTCGATATCTTCTCGTGTTGTTTAAATCTCTTTTCCTGGAATTTTAAAGGAAACATTTCCTCTCCATCTTCTTTTAAAAGCAACGATGACAACAAAACAACATTAACAACAACAATGATGATAAGAACAATGACCTCAGACACATACCTCTTCACCTCTCTTCATGGACCAGATATGTTTTATTTTAGGCACTCTCCATCCTCCTTTGTTACCAGTCTCTCGTGTGTAAGTCTCCAACACCTTAAACATTAGGTATTGATACACTATACTGGCTGTACCAGGAAAGTCTATGAAACCTTAAACATAAGTGTTGATACACTGCACCAGGAAAGTCTCTAACACCCTAAACATTAAGTATTGATACACTGCACCAGGAAAATCTCCAACACCCTAAACATTAATTATTGATACTCTGCACCAGGAAGGTCTATGAAACTTCAAACATTAAATATTGATACATTGCCCCAGGAAAGTCTATGAAACCTTAAACATTAAGTACTGATACACTGCACCCGGAAAGTCTCCAACACCCTAAACATTAAGTATTGATACACTGCACCAGAAAAGTCTCCAACACCCTAAACATTAATTATTGATACACTGCACCAGGAAAATCTATGAAACCTTAAACATTAAGTATTGATATACTGCACCAGGAAAGTCTCCAACACCCTAAACATTAAGTATTGATACTCTGCACCAGGAAAGTCTATGAAACCTCAAACATTAAATATTGATACATTGCCCCAGGAAAGTCTATGAAACCTTAAACATTAAGTATTGATATACTGCACCAGGAAAGTCTCTAACACCCTAAACATTAAGTATTGATACACTGCACCAGAAAAGTCTCCAACACCCTAAAAATTAATTATTGATACACTGCACCAGGAAAATCTATGAAACCTTAAACATTAAGTATTGATACACTGCACCAGGAAAGTCTATGAAACCTCAAACATTAAATATTGATACATTGCCCCAGGAAAGTCTATGAAACCTTAAACATTAAGTACTGATACACTGCACCCGGAAAGTCCCCAACACCCTAAACATTAAGTATTGATACACTGCACCAGAAAAGTCTCCAACACCCTAAAAATTAATTATTGATACACTGCACCAGGAAAATCTATGAAACCTTAAACATTAAGTATTGATACACTGCACCAGGAAAGTCTATGAAACCTTAAACATTAAGTATTGATACACTGCACCAGGAAAGTCTATGAAACCTTAAACATTAGGTATTGATACACTGCACCAGGAAAGTCTATGAAACCTTAAACATTAGGTATTGATACACTGCACCAGGAAAGTCTATGAAACCTTAAACAATAAGTATTGATACACTGCACCAGGAAAGTCTCCAACACCCTAAACATTAAGTATTGATACATTAGAGCACAAAAATCTTAAAATTTCACCCAGAATATCTGATTTAATTTCACCCCAGAATATAATATCCGATTACTCTTTCACCCCAGAACATAAAATTTAATTACTAGCTGATTTCAGAACATCAGATTTAATTAGTAGCTGATTTCAGAACATAAGATTTAATTGCTAGCTGATTTCAGAACATAAGATTTAATTACTATCTGATTTTAGAACATCAGATTTAATTACTAGCTGATTTCAGAATACAAGATTTAGTAACTATCTATAACTCCAGAATATCAGATTTAATTAATTCCAGAATATACGATTTAATAATCATTTCACACGAGAATATAGAGAATTTAATTACTCATTCACCCTAGAATATTTAAGATTTCATTACCATTACACTCCAGAATATAAGATTTCATTACTATTAAAATTTCATTACCATTACACTCCAGAATATAGGATTTCATTATAATTTCACTCCAGAATACACAGTTCAATTTCACCCCCAGAATATAAAATCTAATTACTATGTAACTCCAGAATATAAGATTTCATCCTAGAACATAAGAACTAATCACTACTTCAGTCCAGAATATAAGATTTAATTTCTATTGCACCCAAGAATATAATGTTTAATTACTTTTCATCATACTTTAATATTCAATTCAATTACTAAATACACTCCAGAATATCAGATTTAATTATTATTATATTTCGAATGTCAGATTTAATTACTATCATACTCCGAATATCAAATTTGACTATTTCAGTCGAACACATGACTATCTCACCAAGCAAACACTCCACCCACCCTGAATTCACAACTCTTGGTTCACAATTCTGGAAGTTGGATATTAGCACTCATCAGCTTAATTGTTTTAACTATCACACATACCTTATAGTCCTTGGATTTAGGATCAACAAGATCCAAGTTGCACTTCAAAAGACCATAATTCACATCCAGGGGGTGGGGTTGTTTTTCTGATCCCTTTTTAAAAAAAATATTTTGAAATCATTATTTCATATGAATTATACAATACTTTATTCCCACAGGATACAGCAGTACTTGTATATTGATCAGATTTCTTGTATGCATTTTCCTTATAGAAATAAAGAATACAAGGGATGCTTACTCCTCCTATACACCAGGTCTGGAGGTTATAAAACTTTTAATGTACTCACACTCAAACTCAGTCATGTTTGTTTTGAGTACGAACCTGAGTCATCTTCGAAACATACTCGAACATTTTTGAGCATGTACTCCATTTGAGTGTGAGAATGATTTTATATAAGTTTGATAACTTTCACTTTTGAGTATGAGTACAATTTAGAGCATGGATCATGAGTTTGAATATGAAAACGTGCTCAAAAACGTTTTATAACCTCCAGGCCTGATCTCACCTCTGGTGTTTCCAGAGTTTCATGTTTGTGCTGTTCTCGACTTTGTATTCTTTATAAGATTTATGAGATTGATCACTGTTCATTATCATCTTCGCTTTTTTCATGTACGTAGTCTAGCTAGATAATATTTTCTTACCGCAACAATTTTTTCTTTCTCCTTTTCTAGAGTCTGTGCAATTTCTATGTCACCCAAGACCTTAATTAAAAGTAAAAAAAGAAAAATGTGTATTTTAACATGAATGAATACTGCAGACTACAAAATATAAACATGTATCACTCGCAAAATAAACTTATTCTTTTATTATCATGATATTGCTAAAATACAGTTTTAAAAAATTTGATCAACAGATCACTTGCAAATTGATGTTCTCCCGATTTCTAAATCTATATAAGACACATTCCACGATATGAAATACTCGTGTAAAATTATGATTTCTAAATCTAAGACACATTCCACGATATGAAATACTCGTGTAAAATTATGATTTCAAAATCTAAGACACATTCCACGATATGAAATACTCGTGTAAAATTATACGGAATCTACAGTAACGATGTATTGGTGTTAGCAACAAAATACATAACAATCTATATAAAGACCTGCAACTGTAACGTTTACTTGGGAACAAATGGCGTCGTCTTTAAATAGTTCGTCTAGCGGGTGACTACCTACCAACAACATGTCGTACTTTTGGCGGATGATTTCCAGCGTATCTATCACAGGCGGAATTTTCCTCCCAAAATCATGAGGGATGACGGTGTAGAACCTGGACGACAGGTCCATCATTTTCTTGCGATTTTTAGAGTCCACTGCTTGCTCTAGTTCTTCCAAGACCTCGAAGCCTTTGGCGAGCTGGGTCTTACTCAATTTCCCCAATGGCATTTTCTTCACATCTGAAAGAGTCAAATTTACTTTATTATATATAGTCAGCAATGAAATATGTTTCTTTCTTCGATGCATTGTTTTTTTAAATATCAGAAATCTGAAAATTATGTATTGAAGAAAATGTTAAGGTATACATTGTGATAAATTCAGCACTCGATCAGAATCACTTGTACTCTTTAGTTACATGTAAGTCTTGTTATTGTGGTAGTGTGAGTGATATGGCATTCCTACTAGCTCTGGCTAGTGGGTTAACCCTTTAGCTCGATTGGTAGAGTGCTGCATGGACTTTAGTGTCAGAGACACTAAAGTCCAGCACTCTACCAATCGAGCTAAAGGGTTAACCCACTAGCCAGAGCTAGTAGGAATGCCATATCACTCACACTACCACATTATAATTCTTATCAACATCTCTGATGCAGATAAAAGTTCCTAACTGATGTATACAACAAAACATGAAGTGCTTATGTATGAAGTTTTAAATCAAACTTTGCGAATGCCTTATCTATATTATTTTCTAGATCAATGCTTTTGAAATTTACCAATATCAAAACTCTTCATGGCATCTTTAAACATGTCATGGTTGAAAATCAGCTTCAATAGATCCTGGGTGGGGGCATCCAGAGTACACTTCTCAGTCGGTCCGGAGGACTTGGACGCTGCCTACATAAAAAATCAAGCTATTCAGTGAAAACCCCCAGCTAGGAACCAATAACATTTAATTTAAGGAGGAATGCTACACCCAGAGAAATGTGGAGGATATGAACAACAATATTTTAAAATTGAAAACTTGCAAATTTACTTTATTTAGTAAAAAAAAAAATTTAGTTTGAGTAGCAAGCAATCTGAAAAAAAAAAATGAAAAAACCTGCTGGACTCAAATCTGCGATCTACAGTTTAGCAGTTGACGTGCTAACCTATAGCTACTGAGCTACTCAGCAATGATTTTGGAAATGAATCATTAGACAATTATTGTTGATATTAATATTTTCAACCCTGTTTTGAAAGGAAGTTAGCCATTATGATGATGTAGAGCACCTCCTTAAGAATATAGTAAACACAAGGCCACTGTTCAAGCATGCTCTTTGACACAGACAACCATGATCCACATAGTAATACATTGTTAATTGCATGTTAGAACAAATCTCAAATTGTAAAATTATAATCTACTACTGCATTTTAAGTATATCCAGTGGTTTAATCATTACTTTTTAATGGTAATATCAAAATCATACAAAGTAAATGGTTTCAGCAGTATAAGCTACAGGAAGTATTAACAATTATCAAAAAAGTCATTTTTGAGAATTGCATGAACTTTGTTAAATTTCCCTAGGCCATCGCACACTGTGTGCATGAATACGATTTGCTTAGTACCTTGGTGTGGGCCTCTTCACACTCTTGTATGGTTTGAAATAACATATACCCAAGAAAACATTCTTCCAACATTATATTCCTACATTTAAAACAAAGAGAGCTTATTTTTAATCATATGCATTCTTTAAACGGATATGTTCCCCTTTTATAAAACAAGAGGCCCACAGGCCTTATTGGTCACCTGAATACTGGTGAAAAACTATCACTACTTCCATGGGCTATGAAATCTAGAAAAAAAATTCCTGTTCTGAATATCTAAGCTAAATTCTAATGTTCAGCAACAGTATAAAACAAGATGTGTTCTTAAAACTTCACTGCCCTCAAAAGTGCATATACTGATGAAAGGCTTTAAATAATAGGTGTATTAGCATTAAAACATCAAAAGATATGACTAATTTGGATGCATCCTAAAGTCATAACCCTTGGTTGTGAAATTCACCATTTTTTGTACATCATTTTCTGCTATTCCTAAGTATGCATTTAGATTTTATACAGTATCAGCAAACTTACACATAAATAATATATACTATGTTTGGCCCCACCCTGGGGTCTAAACCCTTACTCTGGGGAAAATCAAATTTACAATTTTGGTAAAAGACTACCTGCTCTATCCATTTAGTTTCAATTTAGTATCAAAAGCCCTAAAGAAAATGTCATTTAAATGTTTTACACATAAACACTATATAACAAGTTTAGCCCCACCCTGAGGTCAGAACCCCTACCCCGGGGATCATGAAATTTACAATTTTGGTAGAAGCCTTCCTGCTCTACATCATTATACATTTAGTTTTCTTACATGTGTGTGGTTCTTGAGAGGAAGATTTTTAAAAATTTGTCAATTTTGGGCAGTTTTTGTCCCGCCCCTAGGGCCCCAGGGGTGCTGGAGTCCTGAAATTTACAATTGATTGTCCCAATGATGCTTCATACCAAATTTCCAAAGTAGTACAGATATAATCCAAAAACTCTGTAAAATGTTTATTAAGGTGGCTCGACACTACACCTTGAAAGAGATTCTCAAATCAGCACAAAATAATTATGAAAGATATAATGAGATATGATAAGATAAGTACATAATATGTATTTATATATATATATATATATTCTGCATGTCAAAAAGGCAGAAATTATGTCTTTTTTGGATAAAAAATAGAATTTTCAAACATTTACTTCAATATTTATGAAGAAAAGACTCCGGCAGATTTTAACTCAGGATCTGCGGTTCACCAGCCTAATGCTTTAACCACTGTACTATCATGAGTGACAAACAAATTGATCGATACAAATAATTTCACTAAACATTTAAATCGCCATCTTGTGACATAGTGTCATAAAGAGTATGCCCCTTGGTGTAGTGAGCACACTTAACACAGCAGTCTATTTCAACTAAAACAAACTTCCAGAGAATTCCTTTCCTAGAGTAGGTCACAGGGGTCAATCCATGCATTAAATTACACAATGATATCCAAAAATCATACAAAACATGAACTACGTAAACATTTAATGAAGTCTGCTGTCCAAAAACATCTACTGAAATTTGTTGAAAAAAACACTTACATCAATCACTTAAACATTTACTGAAACCTGTTGAAACCACTTACAAACATGAATTCACTTAAACATCTAGTAGCTAGGGTGTATTCGTTTGGTCGGGTGGAGATCTACACGAGGGATCCTAACTTGCTCGTTTGCAGCTCGGAGATCTCCAGTAGATTTCTTTCGTCTACTTCTCAAATAGCAAGTAGAGACTGGAGACGTACTGGTGATATCCTGGACCAGTTGTGGAGATGGCAAACAAATAGACCCAACTACTGAAATCTGATGACAAAACTCTTACATGAATCGCTTAAACATCTACTAAAACCTGCAGAAAACCACTTACATACAACAAACCTCTTAAACATCTACTGAAACCTGCAGAAAACCACTTACATACAACAACCCTCTTAAACATCTACTGAAACCTGCAGAAAACCACTTATATACAACAAACCTCTTAAACATATACTGAAACCTGCAGAAAACCACTTACATACAACAAACCTCTTAAACATCTACTGAAACCTGCAGAAAACCACTTACATACAACAAACCTCTTAAACATCTACTGAAACCTGCAGAAAACCACTTATATACAACAAACCTCTTAAACATCAACTGAAACCTGCAGAAAACCACTTCGATTCTTACTTGAGCTGGGGCATCTGTCTCATCCTCATCCTCTAGAGACATTTCAATCATGGTGTACTTTCCTGGAATCGGGTTAAAGCTGTCTTTATTCACCCACTTATTCCTGGTCTTATCTTGGAATTTTTTGGTGAAATCCTTGATTGCTGGGTCAGAGGAGCCAAATGGTCCCTTCATAGCATTGGCCCCAGATTCTCCCTGTGAATTTCATTCATAGCTATATTTAATGTTCAATTCGTTTTTATTAACATCTACTGATTTCAAGACTTGCAACTAAAATATGATTTTGCAATCTCAGAAAATAAGGCTGAGCCTTTATTTCCTTTTATCATGTTTATCGATGCAGATGATGTTACATGCCTTTCGTATTTCATAAGGCAGATTGAACTACATGAATATTTTATTATATTTTCTTACAATTATTCATATGATTATTACTTCAATCTGCACTTTTCAAAATAATCATTACTTCTCCACTCGCAAAATACAAAATTTATCATTTTTATGGTTAATGAAGCTGTATGCGTAGTGTGCAGGATTACTATAGGCTCAGACACATCCTGTGTACGTAGTGTGCAGGATTACTATAGGCTCAGACACATCCTGTGTATGTAGTGTGCAGGATTACTATAGGCTCAGACACATCCTGTGTATGTAGTGTGCAGGATTACTATAAGCTCAGACACATCCTGTGTACGTAGTGTGCAGGATTACTATAGGCTCAGACACATCCTGTGTACGTAGTGTGCAGGATTACTATAGGCTCAGACACATCCTGTGTACGTAGTGTGCAGGATTACTATAGGCTCAGACACATCCTGTGTACGTAGTGTGCAGGATTACTATAGGCTCAGACACATCCTGTGTACCTAGTTGAACTTCTAATGTCTCTTAATTCCAAATGTATGCTCTAAACAAGAATTTTTCTTTGTTTCTAGCAGTGACCTTGACCTTCAGATGACCTTAATTTAAAGGCAAGTGACTCGTGTGGTCATGGGTATTCTAAGCACTAGGCTGTAGTACTTAACCATAACAAAGCTATTTTTACTGATGACCTTGTTTGAGGTCAATACTCATCAACTGGGTATAAACATTCTCTAGACCAAAGATTTCCAAAACATAGCCCATATTTTCAAAAAGTTAAGGACACTTCCTACCATCTAATGACCATATGTAATATGCTTATTAAGCTTTCAGCTTAGTGAGGCAAGAAATAAAGAAAAACAGAGAGTTAGAAAGAGAGAGATATCAGCAAATATTGGGAGAGTGTTGTCATGACTCATGAATATTCATTAATAATATAGAAATCTAAAGAACACCATCCCAAGAATTTGTTTGTATTATGCATAAATAATTCCAATATGCTTCCACTTTTGGTATAACATCCATTAAAGAAACTAAGCATCTATTCCTATAAATTTGCTTGTAGGGGTTTTATATGAAATTCACAGGTCACCAGCAACTCAGATTTTACTGAAAATCATCAGCAAAATATGACACTTTCTTGTGAAAGAACATTCATCAACCCACCACACGTCCCCAGCGGTTCCAGGCGTAGAATGAGGCTCCCTTCTTCAGAACCTGGATGACGTAATATTTGTTGTTGTTGTGACCAATATTTGTCTGGTTCAACATGCAATCATAATCCTCAAAAACCTACAAATATATAGATAAATGTGATTATTTTTTTACCCTACTGTATAACCTTAGCTTTAAATTTATTCCATGACTAAATAAATTTAAAATCCATGATTGGACATTGTGACCAAACAACATATCATAGATATGTCAGAACAAAAAAAAAATATATTTATATATATTTTATCATTGTAATCATTGTGCTATCAAATTTCACTAGATTCATATAAGATTTGTGAAGCATAACGCATTTAGTTTTCGCTCATGCACTGTCCCCTCATATTTCCGATTTTGGATGCCTATACCATACTCAGCATTACTGTATGAAAATGCTTGATGTTTTATACTTGCATTTTCCCCATTTATCTCCCTTATCCATCCTCATCCTCCCTACTATACTTGCCCATTAACAACCCTCTTCTATTTACCTATTTAACTCATTTTTCTCCTTCCCCTTACCCCCTTCCCTTTTCATCTTCTCCACTCCCTCCTCCCTAACCCTCCTCCTTCCTCTTACCTTCTTCTCTCATCCTCCCAACCTTTCTTCTTTCCTTTACCTCCCTACCCTTCTTCCCTCCATCATCTCTGCCTCCTCCCTACCCTTCTTCCCTTCATCATCTCTGCCTCCTCCCTACCCTTCTTCCCTTCATCATCTCTGCCTCCTCCCTACCCTTCTTCCCTTCATCATCTCTGCCTCCTCCCTACCCTTCTTCCCTTCATCATTTCTGCCTCCTCCATACCCTTCTTTTGACTGTCATTCCCTTGTCCCTACCCTTCCTCCATTATTTCACCTTATTTCCCTCCTTCTTACCATGTTCTTTCCATCATCCCTACTTCTCTTCATATTCTTTCTCCTCCTTCACCTTTTTCCTTTCATCTTCTCTCTCCTCCCTACCTCCTTCCATTCACCTCTCTCTCCCTCCTCCTTACCCCCTTCCATTCACCTCTCTCTCTCCTCCCTACCCCCTTCCATTCACCTCTCTCTCTCCTCCTCTATATAACATTCTCTCTCCTCCTTACCCCCTTCCATTCACCTCTCTCTCTCCTCCTTACCCCCTTCCATTCACCTCTCTCTCTCCTCCTTACCCCCTTCCATTCACCTTTCTCTCTCTCTCTACTCCTTACCCCCTTCCATTCACCTCTCTCTCTCCTCCTCTATATAACATTCTCTCTCCTCCTTACCCTATTCCATTCACCTCTCTCTCTCTCCTCCCTACCCCCTTCCATTCACCCCTCTCTCTCTCCTCCACCTCTATATAACAACCTTTCTACCCTGTGTTACACATTTCATTAGACTTCGATCCTCCTCACCTCGTAACTGCTTGACAAAGGCACAAAGCTATCGACCTTGCGTTTCTTGTTTCCGGACTTCTTCTCGCTGGCCTTCAGTTTAGCGATGACGTCCTGGGTGGTGGCTGGTTTATCCTCCTCCACTGCGGCGGTGGTCTTCGCTTTCTTCCCTCCAGCTTTAGTGGCTTTCGCAGCTTTTCTTTTGGGTGGCATCTAAATAAGATAATGGGTAGTGAATCTGCTCAAGGTATAATACATAACCATATGCACTGTAGACGCTTGCTCACCATTTGTAAAAAAAAAAAACCCACCAAAATCAACAAAATTCCTGCCCAGCATGCATTCATATATTTTTTTTTTTACCTATAATTCTAAATTACATGTAACAATTAATGCATCAAAAATAAACATTTTAATTTACTCTAAGTGATGCAAGTGAAAAAGAAGGACAAAATTATTGAAAATGTTAAGAATTTCAAGTACATGTATTTAGAGAGTCATATCCTCACATAGTGGTACTTTTATTAGATCAAAAATGTATTTATTTAATTCTTCAGCTTCCAAAACTCTATATATAGTGTTAATAGAAAAAGTAGATAATTTAATTTACTGTCAGACTTGTTTGATAAAAATATGACCATAAAACATTATGTTGCATGCATGTGAAGTGTGGGATTATGATAATAATGATATTATAGAAAAAGTATAACTATATTTAGAATTTATCAAATTGATATTTTCCCAGTATTGAAACAAGCACGATCAGTTGTATAAAACTCATTATCAATTCTGTTGGGGTGGTATTGTAATGGACTAAATTACTGGTGGTCCATAATAACAAACTATTTTAAAATTGTTTTACTGTTTTAAATTTTCTAAATGGTGCAATATTGTCATTTGTGCACCCATGGCTTAAGCCTATAGCTGCAGATCTGTAGATCTTTGGACAGATCAGATCCCAAGACTGAGGAAAGATTTAAGTCTAAATTTCAAATCCAGCTAACTTTTGAAATATTTTTCATCAACAAATTTATGTGATTTTCATTATTTATTTGCATTTACTTTTTTTTTTTTTATATAAACCTGCACCTGTTGTTTTTTTTAAACATCTGTGCTAGACAAAATCTTATTAAGAGTAAATGCATTAGATATGATGTATAGCTTATTAATCAAAATTTTGACTAAGTCTATTCTCAGTTTATGGTCTGTCTAGAGAGCTACGGTTCTGCAGCTAGGCTTAAGTGTCATCATAACATTGAGTGGGAACTGGTTGGAGTTATACATGAAAGAAACACTTGTCAATCAATTAATCCAGGAATAGAGTGTAGAATTAGAAGAATCTTGAAACTGTGTCGTATATAATTAATCCAGGAACAGAGTGTAGAATTAGAAGAATCTTGAAACTGTGTCGTATATAATTAATCCAGGAACAGAGTATAGAATTAGAAGAATCTTGAAACTGTGTCGTATATAATTAATCCAGGAACAGAGTGTAGAATTAGAAGAATCTTGAAACTGTGTCGTATATAATTACTAGCTGCAGAACTGTAGCTCTCTGAAAAAATATTAATTATATATATATATATATATATATATGTGTAGCGGTCGGCCGGGTTCGATCACAGGTGGCCAGTTAGCTCAGTTGGTAGAGCACCTGACTAGAGATTCAGGGGGCCCGGGTTCGAATCCCGGTCTGGTCCGTTGCATTTTCTCCCTTCCTGTTACAGATTTGGTGCCGTTGACCACCCCTGGACTTGGAGGTGAAAGTCCTCCCAGGGGCAAATAAGAACTTGGGTTGATGTCTTCAGGGTGTGAAGACATTTAAGGAGGGAGGAATGTAGCGGTCGGCCGGGTTCGATCACAGGTGGCCAGTTAGCTCAGTTGGTAGAGCACCTGACTAGAGATTCAGGGGGCCCGGGTTCGAATCCCGGTCTGGTCCGTTGCATTTTCTCCCTTCCTGTTACATATATATATATATATATATATACACACCTACAAACATACATATATGCAGCTAAACGCAGCATGCATACTTATAAATTCTGTCTAAAGTCTGCGCATGAACGCATTCAAATCAGGGCTAAACTAGTATGTGCATGCACAACAGTACAATGTTCATGGTTTGACAAAATCGCGATTGCATACAGATCTGGACACGCCCCCATAAGTAGGTCACCATTTTGTACAGAATGTTTTCACTTACCTTGCGTGATTAAAATACGGAAATGATTAGCCTAGGGATGTGAACAATGCTTGAACAAACGATGATCTGATGTCGGCCGGCCGGTGTATGTGTATTTATGTCTCGCTGACAGTTTTAGGAATTCCCATTCTGACGTTATTGATTGTTCGTAGCATTCACAAGAAGGATTTTACGTTATCAGTTTATGGTTAAGTCAGTTCTGTTCCGAATGCTTAGCGACTTGTCAGACTGACGATTCACAAAGAATAGATTAAAGGGAGGTTACTGGTAGTGGAAGCACCGCTGGGTCCAGGAATATACCATATATCTCACACCATCAATCATTGGTACAATATTTGATAATGAATGATTGATAATAAGTCGTCATAATGAATTGTGAATTCATTCAGAAAAAATATTAATAGAAACACAGGAGGTACACGTATACTATGGCTACGAAAGAGAATCAAAGTACTGAAAGTACTGGGAAGCTTTAGCGATAATTTGTACTCTCAAGTAGGACCCGGGGTCACCCGAAAGCAGTTCTTACATCTCGAAATAAATGCGCGTAATAATAAATACAAGTAAAACTATTGTCTGTTAGAAAACGGTGAATATGCCTACTTTCTGCATCATGATGACTTTGTCATTGTCGAAAAAACGTCTCCATATGAGTGAAAAATTCCCGAGCGACACAATCAATCAATCAACCGAAGCACAAATATTCGGCAGGTAGACATGCTCCAATTTACATTCTGTTATGAATCCTTTTTATTAGATCTTTCCACTTTTCTGTGTTTTTGTTATGCTTATCAATTACTACTACTATTATTATTATCAATCAATATTTCTTTTCCTGGCGGAGTGATTTTTGTTTTTGTTTTAATACTTCCAAATGAAGAAATTTCATCATTATATAAAACCAAAGAAATATACTTTAGTTGGACCATATCAATGTAGGGTAATTGTTCCCAATCCGTTGATTAATGGTTCTACAAAGGTTACCCGTGGTTGACATTATAATATAATCATCATATAATGGTTACCACTGGCCACCCATTGATGTAAATGTTATATAGGGTTACCTCGAGTCAGCTTTTGATGTAATGGTCATATAAAGATTTCCTCTGGTCACCTATTGATATAAATGTCATATAAGGTTTACCTCTGGTCACCCATTGATGTAAATATCATATAAGGGTTACATCTGGTCCAAAATTGATGTAAATATCTTATAAGGCCGGGTTACCCCTGGTCACCCAGTAATGTAATGGTCAGGTAAGGGTTACCTTATTGTATATATTCACATCACAGAAAGGTGTCCCAAGGTAACTATTTTTCTACTTCTATTTCAAATACATAACCAAATAAAGGACAGAGTGACCAAATAATCAATCTCCTGCTTTGTCCGAAATTCATACTTCCCTTTATCTCTTAAACACATCTTACAGACACGCCTTATATATGTTATATTTTCTATTTACAATTCTAATGAACAATTACAAAGTCAAATCATAACATGATTTAGACAAAATACCCATCGACCATCTGAACATAAAGGACAACCTAAGGTTTGGTGAAAATATGCCCAGTAGATAAAACATTTATAAACGGATAGACAAATGATAAAAAACAACTCATTTTATACTTTGGCTCAGGTGAGCTAGACATTTCACCTTGACACTATATACATGTATAACCCATAGGCCTAGTAACATAATTTTCATGTCTGAAATCAGAAGGTGACCAGAGGTCACCCACCAGGTGCAACGTTATTTTATAATGATCTGTAAATGGATTGCAAATAAATGAATGAATAAAAGGATGACATTCCTATTTCATTTTCACTGAATTGTGTTTATTATAAGCTAGGTTCATATCACATTCTTGTATTTGGGAAAATCTGGGGATGCAGATAACAGTGAACTCTCATTTTTAAAATTGGGCAAATTTTTAAATTAAGAAATGATGACATTTAAATGATCAATAATGTCTTGTTCAATGTTCATTTTCCTTTGTTAGTGTGTATAATATACTAGCGGAAAAAAGAAAATGTGCATTATAAAATTTAGTCTAATTTTTCTATATTTATAAAATCTAAACAATTGATAAAGGTGATGTTTTTTAACAATATCGGATAGTACCCGACCCAGATGCACGGAATTTTTCATGGTTAGTGAACACATGTTGTTTATTGAAGTGTTCGTATGCACGAGTTTTACTGGCCAATGCTGTTTGGAGTAAGAAGTGTAAAAGGTTTGTTTGGACACTATTCGTTAAGGAAAGCACTTTAGTTTTGACAAAATTTATCACTTTGTCACGCCACGACTCAGCGAAAACCAACGTAATCGTGCTGTTGGGATAATTCAAGCTGGAATGGCAGAAAATATCGTAGCAAGACACTTTGGAGTTCATCGGAACACCATCCAGCCATTATGAAGACGTTTCCAACAATCTGGTAACACTCGGGATCGATCGGTTAAAAAGCTCTACAGAGCTTGTGTTTGACATGTTGAATGTATATAGTGCCGACTTTAAATAAAATTTACTTTACTTTACTTTACCACGTTCTCGGCGTCCTCGTGTGACGTCGCGTCGACATGACAACCACATTAGACTTGTGCACCTGAGAAATCGTTTCCATACAGCAAGATTGACTGCTCGTAGCATTCCTGGACTTCGACCAATCAGTCCAAGAACTGTGCGTAATCGTCTGCGCGAGCACAACATCAGACCAGGACGTCCAGCAGTGCACCCAATACTGCTTCAACGTCATCGTATCACTAGCATGGTGCAGACGACATCTGCGATTCAGAATACAGGACCGGGCCAATATTCTGTTCACTGATGAATCCAGATTTCATTTGGATAGCAATGACGGCCGTGGTAGAGTGTATCGTCGCGTTGGGGAGCGGTACTAGGACGCTTGTGTTGTGCAACGTCGACAATTCAGTGGAGGTAGCGTTATGGTGTGGGGTGGAATACTAGCACGTGAAAGGACCCCTCTACAAATTGTCAATGGAAATCTCATCCGCGTATGCTATCGAGACGAAATTATTCAGCGCCATGTGATACCCTTTATACAGAGACAGCAAAATCGCATCACTCTGTAGCAAGACACGCAAGGCCACATGTTGCACGTGTAGTCAGGGAAGTGACTTTTTTGTTGAACAGAATGTCGATGTCTTTGTTGTAAGTTGCTTTGTAAAACCGGCTCCAAAGTACAAGGAAACAAACATGAATCTAATACATACATGGATAATGGCTATTTAGGCTTCCGAGGTAAACCCCGTTTACGCTATCAAGCACCTCCTTTCCAGGGTTTTCAATAAGCTAGCTTCTTTACTGATCCCGATTTGGCTTGGAATGACCTCTGGATAGGGTCATACAGATCAATGACATAGTCAAAGATACAGACGGGTTCACAGACAGAAAAGACATCGAAAAATAGCGAATTTATCTTTTCTCATTGTTTTTATAGTCACAGGGGGGGGGGGGAGCATAATCTAGGTCCGTTTTTCCAGGGGTAGTATGTAACCTCGGACGAATTTTATGCACAAGGAATAAAATCACATTGTAGGTCGGATTCTTACCTCAAAATTCAAAGAATCTTGTAAACCATAGAAATATAATTTCAGATAAATTCTAGTAACAGTTATGGTAAAATATGAAGATTTAATAATCAATATACATGCAATTATAAAGTTTGCTGATGAGCTATTTGTATTCACTTGTGTTTGTAGTGTCATTAAACTGCACTACCAGCGGAAGACGCAGAACTTCCGGTCATGCCTCCTAAACTTCCGGTCAAGCCTTCTAAACTTCCGGCCATTCCTCCTAAACTTCCGGTCATGCCTCCTGAACTTCCGGTCATGCCTCCTAAATTTCCGGTCATGCCTCCTGAACTTCCGGCTATGCCTCCTAAATTTCCGGTCATGCCTCCTGAACTTCCGGCTGCTAGCTGCGGAAGTAGAAATGACACATCGGTGATGGGCATCTGAGACATGCCCGGAGTGGAGCCGTGAGAAGACGAGCCGGGTGTTGGGTTATTGAAGAGTGATTGCATGAGGAAGAAGGACATCAGACTATCCATTGGCATAACTTCTAACCCACTTCCTCCCAACAGGTACATCATTGGCAGGTTGAAATTGAAAGCCTGCGTTCCCTTCATCCCCATCACTAAAAGGAAGTATTACTATATGATTATTACAAAGATTTCATTAAGCATCATCTATAATGTCATCAGACTATGCCTAAATTTAAAAAAAAAGAAGAGAAAGTATTACTATTTGATTATTACAAAGATGTCATTAAGCATCATCTATAATGTCATCAGTCTATGTCTAAATTAAAAAAAAAAAAAAAGGTCCTCAATATGAACTGATTAAAATAATCATTTACACACCAAAAATCTGCAGCATCAGTAATTTGTTCTAAGACAATTACGAAGTGGCAGATATCACTCAATTTGTATATCAGAACACTGATTAAATACCCTAGGACGAAATATTTTTAGAAATATTCTTTTAAACTGTAGTGTGTTTATACAAATGAGAGAGAGAGAGAGAGAGAGAGAGAGAGAGAGAGAGAGAGAGAGAGAACCACCTTCTTTCTCCTATTTGGTATTCTTTAATGATGTGAGCTGCCCTAACACACCACAGTATCATGTAATTGAAAATATTTCGTTACCGGATATTTTATTTGGCCACATGTAATCCATATAGAGTTTTCCCTGCGTATGGATGAGAGAGAGAGAGAGAGCAAATTCCTACTATCTTATATTCTAATGATATAAGATACCCCCCCCCCCGCGCGCGTGCGTGTGTGTGTGTGTGTAGACTTCATTGTTGTTGACTTACTATTGGACATCATGATCGCCATCATGTAAGGATTTTCCATCAGCTCTACAATAAAAAGATTTTATCTTATTTTTTTCATGAATATAAACATTCCGGCATCATCCTCTCTAATTAATATGGCTTACTTTACATTTGTCGATATTTTTCCGTCAGCAGTTTTCAGGTATTCCGAAAATATTTTGCCAGTTTACATCTATTTACAAATATCGAGTAACAAATGTTACTCTTCAAAATTGTGACGTCTCTAAGAACTTTCCCGCCTTTGAAAAAGGTTATTTTTACTTTTCCGCTTGAGATTGGGGAAAGTGCACTATAAATGGACCAGAGTCTTCTCATGACCATTTCAGTTCTCAAATTCTATTCCACACACCCAAATATATTAATTTTGTATATAAAAATGATGTAAACGCTAGTTTAATTTCGCAATATAAAGGCTTCAAACTTTTACGTAATACATTTTTGTACAAGAACAGTCCACAGGCACCTGAAGTATGGATATTATCCCCCCCCCCTTTTTTTTGATAATTTTTTTGTAGCAAGAATTTCTCTGAAATATGTGAATTCCCTGTCTATCCCATCCCTCTTTCGATTCATGTAATCGTTTCACGCTTTTTGTAACCTTTAGAGATTGGCCCTCTATCGGTATAATGAAATAAAGGTTACAAAAAGCGTGAAACGATTACATGAATCGAAAGAGGGATGAGATAGACAGGGAATTAACATATTTCAGAGAAATTACTGCCACAAAAAATTATCAAAAAGGAGGGGGGGGGGGGGTAATATCCATACTTCATTTGCCTGTGGAACAGTCTACTCCGGATAAATTGAAATTCAGGGGACCGAACTTATATTCAAAGTTCAATATAACTGATGTTAAACTATAGAAATAATGTTACTGGGGATTTATTTTACTTCAGTATAACAGATAGTTCAATATGAACGACTTCAAGATAAATGGAGTACACTGTAAAAGCATTTATCAAAGGACCGCCGCGTTGGCCTAGAGGTTAGAGCGTTCGGAAGCTTGCGGAAGGCCGGGGTTCGAATCCCGGGCGCGATAGACCTAAGTCGTTAAAAAAAAGGTAGTGACAGTTCCATCGCCAAACGCTCGACACCAAGTGTGAATGTCACGGGTCCTCGGAGAAGACCTTAAATTAAAAACGGATGTAGGTGTGGCACGCTAAAGAACCCTCAATGCTCAATGGCCGTAAGCGCCGAGTAAAAGGTTTAAATTTGAAGCCCTTCACCGGTCTTGGTGACGTCTCCAAATGAGTGAAAAATTCTCAAGAGAGACGTTAAGCAAGAATCAATCAATCAATATAACCAATCTGATTACAAAAAGGTCTTTTGATCCGCTCACGTAGATCGCTTGGGTAGTGATACACGTGAGCGGATCAAAGGATCTGAGTTTAAGCAGATTGTCAAAACAACGTATTTAATATCCTATCTCTTGATGAGATCATTGGTTATCTTACGACCATGGTGGAAATTGGAAAACTGTCAATTTTCTGAATGGGTAAAATAGTAGCAATCTCGCACACGGCATAGAGATATCAGAGAATAGTGACGTCACGGCATAGTGACCTCAGCTCAGTTACATGTAATCACAAGGTGAATGTACCGATTTCTCTTTCAAACAAATCCTTTATGAGCTTTAAACTACGAATTTTGACATTTTTTCTAAAGTAAAAGCAGTTAAAACTCTACCGCTGTTGAAGAGGCCGGCCCGGAAAGAGCCTCGACTTGACATGCCAGGTCCCCGGCTCCTGCTGCTGGCGCTGGAGAGCATCTGTCCCTCGCCGAGACCAGCGAAACATACAAACACAAGTACCGCAACAGTCCAACACAATTTCATTTTACTGCTTATTTCGATATCTGAAAAAGAAACACTACACTTAGCAGGTAACGCGAATCTGCACCACGTAATACTAACCAGGGGCGGATCTGCACCACAGAATACACTAACCAGGGGCGGATCTGCACCACACAATACTAACCAGTGGCGGATGCAGAAATTTTAGAAGGGGGTGTTCCACCATTAATTTTGGTTTTCAAAAAGGGGGGGGGGGGGGTCCACCCTCAAAATGCATAATTTTTCCGATCCCACGAACCCCCCTCTGAATCCGCCACAGCTAACTAGTGCCTATTGTTGTATTAGATGTGATTATTATACATACGGAAGTTGTGTAAGTACCAGCGGCAGAAATGGAGAGAGTTTCGGGGATTGCATTCGCCCTTTGGTTAAACATTGTTAACAAAAATGGTAATTCTCCGCCATTTTGGGCTCTTTAATATTAACCCCAAGACACACTTTGGGATGGAAAAAGTTAAAAGAAAAAAAAAATAGGAAAAAAAGAAGGTACAAACTTGGTTCGCAACCACCACCAAGAATTTCTTGGATCCGCCCTATGGTATCTTTTTATCGATGCATGCAACGCACTGCCATGCAAATAGTTAAAGTGTGTAAGAAAGCATTGTTGATATTGATTGTAAATTAAAAGCACTCAAGGCTGCTTGGGTAACAAGAATTTTCAATGAAAAACAATCATCTTTAAAATCTTTCTTTAATTCGTGTATTCTTAAAAGATTCGTTACACCCGAATATCTCATAATGACAAATACAACCAGTACTGATGAAATAAAGCAAATTTTCAAATCATTACCAATATTTTACTGCGAAGTACTCAGTACATTGAATGAATGCAAACATAAATCACATAAAATAAAAGAGATGACTGACGTTGAAGTATTGTCGCAAACTATATGGTTAAACAATTTGACTCGATTTAATGGTAAACTTCTTTTTTACACAGATTGGATAAAAAGTGGAATTTTATACATTAAAGACCTGTTTGATGAAAACGGAAATTTTCATATCAATTATTTTTCTAATATTCTTGTCAACAAGTCTAACTGGATTTGCGAATATAACACACTGAAAAAGGTTATTAAACCTGTCCAAAAATATCACGATACTTCAAAAGAAGTCTATATAAACATAAGAAAACAAAGTAACATTTTATTAGAAAACAAGAGAAGAATACCCCTAAACTTGATAAATAGCAAAACAATATATGATATATTTATCAATAAAATCTTTATTAAACCCTACTGTGAGAGATTTTGGGCAAAAAGCTTCAATTTCAATTTTGAAGAAAATAAAACAAATATTTATCAGTCAAAAATCACTAAAATCAAAGACAAGCAATTAGCAGAATTTAATTACAAACTCTTACAAAATCTACTTAATAATAATAAATCTGTTCACAAATGGAATAAGAATGTATCCAATCAATGCCCGTATTGCCAAACACTCGAAGGCACAAAACATTTAATCTTTGAGTGTAGAAACGTAAATTAATATGGAAGAAATTAGAAAATCATTTGAAATTTAATTTAAAATGGAAACATGTTGCATTAGGATTTTTTCATGAAGAAAATAAAACTACCACTTCAATAAATCATTTATTATCATATATAGCTTATTACATATATAAAATAAAGATGAAGTTAAGATATGAAAATAAAGAAGAAAATTTTAATGACATTTCCTATTCTGTAAAAACAAACTTAATGTACCAATATGAGACTTATAAAACATTGAATTTCAACTTCAATTATAAATGGTTTTATGATATTTCTATGACTCTGTGATGATAATAATAAAAAATAGTCAGATTATCTGAAGGAGTCTGTCCTTCAGTGGAGCTGCCTGAAGGGGAAAATATGGACATTGTGTGTTTAAGGCTGTTCCCCACAGGCAACATGGCTTATTGAAAAATATCTCTACCATATTTATATATATTTGTTATAGTATTATAAATATCGAATTTATGTATATGAATTTATATTTATATGTATGCATATGTATATGTCTTATATATTAATTTTCTTAAAAGTAATTTAGTATGATTTAAATATATATATATATGCATGTGTGTATATATATGTATACGTGTATATATATATATATATATATATATATATATATATATATATATATATATGTATGTATGTGTGTGTATATGTATGTGTGTGTGTATATACGTATGTAATTAAAAAAGAAATACATCCAATCCAATGGGCTCCTGGTACCATAGGTGAGGAATAAGTGGGAATATCTTGGATATTTTATTGGGTATATGAGTTGACTAACTACAATGATAATTTATACATCACAGCGGAATCGTTACGGATGAGACATCATGTTTTCTCATTATTTTTCTTTGTGTTAGCCGTTAGGTTCCCCCCGACATTCCAAAAACTTCCCAAACAACGCCCTGTAGCCGTTAGGTTTACCCCGACATTCCAAAAACTCCCCATATAACGCCCTGTAGCCGTTAGGTTTCCCCCGACATTCCAAAAACTCCCCTGACCACGCTCTGTAGCCGTTAGGTTTCCCCCGACATTCCAAAAACTCCCCACGCCCTGTTATTCAAAATTTAAAAAAAATCAAATAACACACGTCATCACCTCAAATATTCCAGAAAAAATTCCGACCACCCCTTGACATTCCTAAACATCCTCTGGCCGCCCCTAATTTGCCCGGATACTCCCTGACCAATGTGTCACCACAGATCAGACTATCTCTCTCTGTTCTTCGATTCCTACAAGGCGCTTTAAACATTTTAATTAACTGTGATTAAAAAACTTATCTTTTAGTACAACTAGTGATTGTATACATATCGCTATATAATTATATTTGAATCTTCATTTTTAAAATTTCTATTTATTATTTATTTATCAACTTTTATACGTAAACTACTTTTATTATATGTCTAGATTGGATTATAGCAAACGTTACACCCGGCGCTATGATTTCTTTTTGATAACACTGGTTTTAAATTAACACCCCACCCCCCTGTAATATAAACAACTCAGACCACAATTCCTTAATTAATATATACAGTTAATATAATTTTAAAAGAAATATTCAGCCTCTATACGTAGTTCTTAACGGGAAAAGTGTTCATAAAACCCCCCAGAAAAGAGTTAACAACTTACCTACTAGAACTGATGACGACACTGACCGACTGACCGTAGGGATGGAGACGTTATAACCGGCCACACATACCTCTCTGGACCTCAGTATGCATCTCGATGATTAATTTGAAATAGTCAACTTGTCAGAAGAAATTTATTATTACCTCTGAATCTTGCACACAATGCGCTGGACCCAGTACGTTAACGTCAAACATTGCGTAATGATAAGACACTCGCGTTTATAAACTACAGGTAAGAAGCGTACAGCGATGCCTAATTATTTAGTTCTTAAACATTGTAAACAAATTAGGGAAAGCGGAAAATCGGGCACTCAGAGTACTAGATTCAAATCAGTTAAAAGTCACCCGTCGTGTGTAGCAGGACAGTACACATACTGTACATTCTTTATTACAGTATATGTGAAGACGCTCTCTCTCTCTCTCTCTCTCTCTCTCTCTCTCTCTCTCTCTCTCTATACCCCTTTCTTTCTCTCGCTCTATACTAACTACACTTCTCCCCTGTACAAGTCCCAATCAAATCACTAGTACAGAGGAGGCATGTACATGTAGTTATTTTTTTTTTTTTTTTTTTTTTTTTAGATCGTATAGTGTAGTAATCTACCCAATGTTCACATGTCACAGAATATATTATTCCCGAACCATGAATACTGACCACTACTACCAACAACTGGTCAATCCTCGTTGGTCAATTTTCCGGTCAAGATGACCTTAGTGACCATTTTTCAATTTTTAGTTTTACATAAGTCCATTATATCATTCATTTTGCTTTGTCAAAACATAATCCATTTCGCAAACACAATATCACTTACAATTCAAGGTACATGTATATGATTAAACACTCTACACAGACATGCAAACATCAAGTCACATTGGCTTTGAAGTTAATTAAAGGAATGAAAGTAATTTTTACTCTTTCTATACGATACAAAGTAAATTGGGGCAGTTTACGCGTTGATAAAAATAACCCCTTTCACCTATGTTCTTAGCAATTATAGAAAAAATACATATAATGGATCTCCCATATCCAATAGACCATGGGCTAGTAAAGGTAACGCCCCCCCCCCCACCCCCAGGGATTTGCAAACAAGTATTTTTTGAAAGTATTTAGTCCCTTGATAATAAATAAGGTTGTTTGACATTCCCATATTTACAAGGTTTGGGGCAAAAACATGAAATTTGTAAAAATAATAGCCGAAAACTGGAAAAACTCTTCAGATTCGATCTAGATGTTATTGATATTTTTAAACAAATTTTTTTGGAGAGTATATAGTCCCTTGATTATAAATCAGGTTTGACATTTATACACTCGGGGACGTTTACGAGTTTTGTGGTTAAAACATGTTTGTAAGAATAATAGCCGAAAATGGAAAAACTCTTCAGATCCGATATCATAGATGTTACTGCCATTTGCAAACAAGTATTTTGTAAACGTATGTAAACCTTTGATTATATGTCAAGTTATTTGACATAAATATGTGGGGACATTTATGAGTTTTGGGGCTAAAACATGATTTTATTTCCCTCTCACAATCGCCGAAAAATGAAGAACCTCTTCCGATCATATTTACATAATGTGGAACTTTTGAAAACAATTATTTTCTGAAAGTATATAACTCTTTCATGGCAAATCAGATTGTTTGACTTTAATGCAAGGAAACCTGTTCGAGTTTTGGGGCAAAACATGAAATTTGTCAAACAGTATTGTTAAAAAATGGAAAAACTTCGAGAATCTGCAAACAAAATCAACATTTCCTAACATGTATTTTGCTTTAAAGAACTTAACCCTTTGATTATATATCAAGTTGTTTGACATAGTTGTATGGACACATTTACGAGTTTTGGGGGCTAAAATATGGTTTTTGTTAAATTGCCAAAAACTGGAAAACCTCTTCAGATCCTATAATTATAAGTAATACGGATCTTCAAAAACAATTATTTTCTGAAAGCAGATAACCCATCTGATCGTAAATCAGTTTGTTTGACATAAATGCATGGATACCTTTTGGAGAGGTGGCCTTATCAAGTTCTTCGAAAAAGAACAATATTTCATTGATAAATTTAATCCGAAACTCAATGTAAATGTCAATTGTATAATTTAATTCATAATGTTTCGTGAAATGAAATGTTTATAAGCATGTGAATATATGCGTTACACATATCATAATGTATACTCACTTTGGCACTTTCTTTGAACATTTATTGCGCCAAATATTTTATGTTATCTTTTACTATGACGTCGTAATAACGAACTGGTACCCTGTTGACCTCGCCTCTCTCGTTTGTGTGTAGCACTATAGTCTCGTTCAACCAGACTCTCGGCTGTCTCCGTAAATATCCGAAGAGCAGAGAGTCTGGTAAAGACACGCAGTAATAACTGTTACTGCTAGGGAGCGCTAATTTAGTTTCCGTTGGATTCTCTCTGACATAAACAGTCAATTTCCGAAATTTGACGCTAATTATAGTTGATCCTTCATTAGTGATACATGTACTAATGGGAAAATCATTACTACATGTGCAATAAAAAATAATTACGCTCTTTGTCAGCTGGAAATTGTACTTTCATTTTTGCCTCCTAAAGTAATTTTGATAAAACGGTTTTACCATTTCCCGTCGGTCGAACAGCAAATAAATCCTTTCCTTTTACAAAAGTTTTTATAAACACTCTAGTTGTAAATCTTTAAGCTTAAACGGCAAATTCAATCTATTACAAATTTCTTCGATAGTCGTTATTTTGAAAGTGTGTTGAATCAACCAATCAAATTAAATACCAAAATCTTGGTAAGCCTCGTTCTGACGTTACAAACGTCATCGCGTATCTTTACCAGACTCTCTGCTCTTCGGATATTTACGGAAAAGGTAGAGCGTCTGGTTGCACGAAACTAGTGTAGGACCAATCAGCGGAGAACCAGTTTACGTCTATTACAGCAAGCTCCGGTCTGCTCAGTATTATAGGGTTATTGAACTTATATTGGTGAATATTGGGACGAGTTGGCTGTGAAAATGCACGAGCTTGCGAGTGCATTTTGACAGCCAACTCGTGCCAATATTCACCCGGCTATATAAGTTCAATAACCCTTTTATATAGCTAAAGTATTTAGTTGTTAAATTATATCCCCTTTCACTCAAACTACTCCAAAATAGACGAGAATTCATCAATATTGGCAGCGTGCAATAATAGCATGCATTTCTTTCTTAACTGTTCAATATTTAACCCGTCATTAATGCATGAAGCAATCTGATTTTGTAAATGGGGACGTCATGATTTATGTACAGTAAAACATTTTGCCTAAGTAAATATCAAATACCCGCTCTGTCAGATTCGGAGGACCGCGGTCGTCTGCCATTTTGGCTTGTTTAATTCGTTACGGTAACGTCAATATTGAACGCTCATACTCGGAATGTTTCGGGTGCATACAATTTACGCAATGCAAAATTAGCGTTCAATAAATATTCAGGATATTGAACGCTAACATTCTCTATATTTTACGCAGATTTTATATTATACTATCTATTAGCTATATAGTAAATTCCGTTACGTTACAACTCCAGATATGAAATATGTTGACGGCATGACGTCACCGTTGCAAAAGCGCGGTAAATTATAAAGCTGGTGTTTAGAAGAAGAAAAAAAATTATGACATTCACAGTACTGGAAAATTTTTGCGCGATCATTCAATTTCATTGTGCATGTAATGGTTCCTTAATGTCGATATCGTTTTCCTTGCATCTAATAGATAATGAAGTCTTAGATTATCATTTTCTTTCAAATTTCTTCAAATAAGTATCCATAGATTATTAATGACGTAGACTACTATATAAATCAATGAAAGAGAAGGTAAGTAAAGAAAGTAGAATTCTAGAGTCAAATTATTTGATTCAGATAAATGCAATTTCGCTAGAATCAGATAAGAAAACGTCCATTCGTATTCATTTTAAAAGAATTTGATGCAGGCCTATTCCTTGTCGCTGTACACGATGCCCGGTGGATTTTTAAAATCATAGTTTACGTTTTCATCTTTTGACGTCAGGGATCCATATGTGAGGCGCCGTTGATAAACTTACATTTATAAAATTGTGCACAGCAATATAAAGAAATTTACTTATATACCTGGTGCACATTTATGAAAATGTGCGGGTGTGGGTGTGGGTGTTAAAATTTACTCAACATCCCAGATCGAAACAAACTTAACATATGAACTTGAGGTGAATTACAACCCACCATGCACCCAAATTAAACGAACAAAAGTTGCAGTCACCATTATCTATATATTCTAAAACACATCAGCATTTCTTCGCAGGCACAGGCCAGGCACTTGGGGCATGGATATCCCCCCCCCCCCCCCATTATTGATATTTTTAATTTTTTGGGGGGACCAAAATATAAATCTTTTTTTCTTCATATGTTTTGTAGATATGCATTTAGGATCACTTCAAAATGTTACTTTTCGTCTCTGTTACGTATTAGTCAAAATCACGTTCTCAGTCATTTCACTACCCCTTTTGAGAGAATTTTCTGGATCCGCCATTGATTTTGTTTTCAAGAAATACAACTCTCTCCATGTTCGTTTCATGCCACGAAAAATCTACCAGAGTTGTCTTTCTTTATGAAGCAGAAGACACTTGCTGTGAAAACGGAAATGGATGCCGAATCTGAAGGATAGTTCATTTTAGGGATATTTGCGGGTACTTCGTAAAAATGACTGTCGGGTACTGTGCTATTAGGTATAACTGAATATATCGCATAGTTCATGGCTTGGTCAATCAAGTACATTTATTAACTTTATTGATAAAATTTCAAACTCCTGTGGCCTAACATAACTTTCAGTGTGTTTTCACCAGTGGCGGATCCAAGCAATATTGAAAGAGGTGGGGCCTATGTGTATACTTTTTTCCACCCAAAAAGGGGATAAAGACCACAAAATGAGAAAAATTACTTTCTTTAAAAAATACTCAACTAACTATGTGTGTGTGTGTGTGAGGGAGGGGGGGGGGGGGGGGGGGGGGGGCTAACCCACTGCGTGTCTGTGTGTGTGTGTGTGGTGGTGGTTGGGGGGGGGGGGGGGGGGTAACCCACTGAATGTCTTTATGTGTGTGTGTTGGGGGGGGGGGGGTGTAACCCACTGCATGTCTTTATATGTGTGTGTGTTGGGGGGGGGGGGGGGTGTAACCCACTGCATGTTTAGACCATGGCTGTCTGTTAGGGAGAAGAGTGAAATATTAAAAGGAGTTTGAAGTTTTAAATAAAATTCATAATATTGAAAATCTTTTTCTCAGGAATCACTGGGATACAATATGGTAAAGGTTCAAGATGTTTGATATTTTGGCCTATGTGTTCTAGGAGTAAGGACTATTAAAGGATTATAGGAAATTTAAATTGATGCACACCAATGTGACCATCACCCATTAGTGTAGGGAAGTATAGGAGTCTAATGGTTTATGTAGGAATGTATTTCAAAAGAATTCTTTCAAAATACATTCAAAATCCACACATGACATATAATTCTTTAAGTTGTAATGCCATATCCTCATGTAGACTAGTGTAGATTCCAGTTTGTAGACACAATGATCTCAGATGGGAGCTGAATAAATATGGACATACAAACCTCGTGTGAATAGTAACGCCCATCAAGTCTCTGTCATAAATCTTCTGAAGAATCGCAATGGTTATAAATCAATATACATGTATTCTCATGAAGTATGTTCATACCATAACTCCTGAGGTCACAGAGGAAAACTGTTTTCTTCTAAGATAAATTTTCTATTTAGGAACCACAAATTTAAATTCATTTTACAAATAGATATGCAAGCATCATCTTGTACATTAAATTTGTTCACAACACAATTCCTGGGTTCAAGGTGGGGTCACAAGTTTGTTCACAAAACGATTCTTGATTTGTATCTGAACAATTGGAGTGATGCTCGGGATGTTTACATTTTTTGTTTCGGGCTCGTGATCCTGTCTACATTATGACTTGCTTGTTTTTGAACTGAGATGTTGATGTGTTTTATTTGAATCGTGTTGTCTATATTTTATCTAGGATGCTGTCTACTAAGCTAATGGTGGTGATCGTAGCAAGCTCTACCCTGCACACAGACATTGAATGGAGCTATCTGGTCCATTATCAGAAGAGTGGACAGCACTGTGTGTCCGATCAGAGAAGTTTCTCGAGAAGCATTACAAAGTACCGTATATACTCGCCTATAAGTCGGTCCGCCTACAAGTCGGTTGTATTTTTTAAGGTTATTTTGTAGGAATTTGCCATTGACCCACTTATAAGTCGGTACAAATTTTTGTCAGATTCGGTTGACAATTTCAAGTCAATGCTCTAGTGTTTTTACCTATGTTTCAACAAATATTTCGAGAAATTAATAATTATGATCTGCTCAATATCCAAGCCATATCTATTGGGGTTTAAACGCAACCCTTGTTCTATTATGGGCAATGATCCTTGTTACCTAAGCAATTATGGTCTCCTAATTACCAGTACCTGACACCGTGTTTACTTAGTGGCACGTGCCTCCCACAAACTTCTGGTATAATTCATTGTATCAACAATAAAGTTTTTAAGAGTCAAGAATGATGATCTAAATTATCTGTTAACAATATTCAGTCTGTTATGAAATATATTTCAGCCGGTATACATATGAATATTTCAATATTAAATCGGGTTTATAATTCAATTTTACCGATAAACGATAGATTAGTTGAATTGAAAGTATTAGTTATCGGTATTTAAATAATTTTTAACTAGATAAAAATATGTAAATACTTGTACTTTATACATGATTTTAAAATACACAAACAATACAATATGTCTAGATATTTGTGAACAATAATCATTTGTTTGGTAGTCCATGATAATCGTCAGAGTTGTTTAAAAAACACTACATTTCGCCGCCCAGAAAAATACCAATCTTCTTAGGACGCGCCTATAAGTCGGACATAGAGTTTTGGACCAAAAATTGACTCCCAAAAATCCGACTTATAGGCGAGTATATACGGTACAGAGCTACATTATTTTATTGTATACTTCCTGGTCAATTGGCTGGCTATCAACTTACATTTTTTTAGCTCACCTGAACCGAAGGTTCAAGTGAGCTATTCTGATCACATTTTGTCCGGCGTCCGTCTGTCCGTCTGTCTGTAAACTTTTCACATTTTCGACTTCTTCTCCAGAACCACTGGGCCAATTTCAACCTAACTTGGCCAAAAGCATCCTTGGGTGAAGGGCTTTCAAGTTTGTTCAAATGAAGGGCCATGTCCCTTTCAAAGGGGAGATAATCACAAAAATGCAAAAATAGGGTGGGGTCATTTAAAAATCTTCTTCTCAAGAACCACTGGGCCAGAAGAGCTGAAATTTACCTGAAAGCTTCCTGACATATTGCAGATTCAAGTTTGTTCAAATCATGGCCCCCGGTGGTAGGATGGGGCCACAAGGGGGGATCAAAGTTTTACATACAAATATATAGGAAAAATCTTTAAAAATCTTCTTCTCAAGAACCACTGAGTCAGAAAAGCTGATTTTTACATGAAAACTTCCTGACATAGTGCAGATTCAAGTTTGTTCAAATCATGGCCCCCGGGGATAAGATGGGGCCCCAAGGGGGGGATTAAAGTTTTACACACAAATATATAGGGAAAAACTTTAAAAATCTTCTTCTCAAGAACCACTAAGCCAGAAAAGCTGAGATTTACATGAAAGCTTCCTGACATAATGCAGATTCAAGTTTGTTCAAATCATGGGCCCCGGGGGTTGGATGGGGCCATAATAGGGGATCAAAGTTTTACATACAAATATATTGGAAAAATCTTTAAAAATCTTCTTCTCAAGAACCACTGAGTCAGAAAAGCTAATTTTTACATGAAAACTTCCTGACATAGTGCAGGTTCAAGTTTGTTCAAATCATGGCCCCCGGGGATAGGATGGGGCCACAATAGGGGATCAAAGTTTTACATACAAATATATAGGAAAAATTTTCTTCTCAAGAACCACTGAGCCAGAAAAGCTGATTTTTACATGAAAACTTTCTGACATAGTGCAGATTCAAGTTTCTTCAAATCATGGGCTCCGGGGGTAGGATGGGGCCACAAGGGGGATCAAAGTTTTACATACAAATATATAGTTAAAATCTTTTTCTCAATAACCACTGAGTCAGAAAAGCTGAGATTTACATGAAAGGTTCCTGACATAATGCAGATTCAAGTTTGTTCAAATCATGGGCTCCGGGGGTTGGATGGGGCCCCAAGGGGGGGATCAAAGTTTTACATACAAATATATAGGAAAAATCTTTAAAAATCTTCTTCTCAAGAACCACTAAGCCAGAAAAGCTGAGATTTACATGAAAGCTTCCTGACATAATGTAGATTCAAGTTTGTTCAAATCATGGGCTCCGGGGGTTGGATGGGGCCACAATAGGGGATCAAAGTTTTACATACAAATATATAGGAAAAATTTTCTTCTCAAGAACCACTGAGCCAGAAAAGCTGATTTTTACATGAAAACTTTCTGACATAGTGCAGATTCAAGTTTCTTCAAATCATGGGCTCCGGGGGTAGGATGGGGCCACAAGGGGGATCAAAGTTTTACATACAAATATATAGTTAAAATCTTTTTCTCAATAACCACTGAGTCAGAAAAGCTGAGATTTACATGAAAGGTTCCTGACATAATGCAGATTCAAGTTTGTTCAAATCATGGGCTCCGGGGGTTGGATGGGGCCCCAAGGGGGGGATCAAAGTTTTACATACAAATATATAGGAAAAATCTTTAAAAATCTTCTTCTCAAGAACCACTAAGCCAGAAAAGCTGAGATTTACATGAAAGCTTCCTGACATAATGTAGATTCAAGTTTGTTCAAATCATGGGCTCCGGGGGTTGGATGGGGCCACAATAGGGGATCAAAGTTTTACATACAAATATATAGGAAAAATCTTCTTCTCAAGAACCACTGAGCCAGAAAAGCTGATTTTTACATGAAAACTTTCTGACATAGTGCAGATTCAAGTTTCTTCAAATCATGGGCTCCGGGGGTAGGATGGGGCCACAAGGGGGATCAAAGTTTTACATACAAATATATAGTTAAAATCTTTTTCTCAATAACCACTGAGTCAGAAAAGCTGATATTTACAGGAAAACTTTCTGACATAGTGCAGATTCAAGTTTGTTCAAATCATGGTCCCCGGGGGGTAGGATGGGGGGGGGGGGGGGGGGGGGGGGGGGGGGGGGGGGGGGAGGGGGGGTCAAAGTTTTACACACAAATATAGAAAAAAGCTTTAAAAGAACCATTGGGCCAAAGAAGTTGACATTTACATGAAAGCTTTCTGACATAGCGTAGATTCAAGTTTGCAAAGGGTAGTTTGGGCCATAATAGGGACCAAGGTTTTACATGCAAATATATATGGAAAGTCTTCAGATATGGGCCAAGGTGACTCAGGTGAGCGATGTGGCCCATGGGCCTCTTGTTTTTAGAATCATCTGAGAACTTTTACTGCCCCTTTGGCCCAATGGATATGAAAACGGTTAGCTCAAATTTCATGACTGAATAAAATAATAATTAAAACAAGTTCTTAGATTTCAAACATTCATTGTTGAAACTTACTAACATATAGTATATGTATTGCACCTAATAACCATGTTAACTACAAGCAAATGGTTAGGAAAACAAAACAAATATTTATAATATCTTGAAGAAATAAAACAAATCTTCTTGTTACACACTTTAAATGTTTAAAGGCAACTATTTAAAAATGGGTCTGAGGTTTTATTTGTCATGTCAACTAACACAAGTCAACATCATCTTTGTTTTGTCATTGGCTTCTTGTATGTGACCATGTATTCAGCAAAGTTCATTCTTTGTCAACATTTTAATTATTTTCATGCTTTGAAGTGGCAGTTTCATGGAAGGAGTACACAGTTTGTGTTGCTGGCTGCAAGAACGTCCTCCCCCACCCCCCGAGTACATATAATGTGTACAGTTGGTTATTGTACATTGCATCCCTCCTAACAGGTTTATATGTAGGGACTTGGCTCCTGAGGGACGTGACATTTACCAGCTGGCAACATCTTTGACTTGATCAGCTTAGCCTCATTTACATTCTCAATTTTGGCAATAACTTATCATTGAATTTTTTAGGGACTTGTATGAATGGTCAGAAGAGATTTTCTTAACTCACCACTCCATCATTGCCTGGTGTTGGAGACTGAACACTTTATTGAAAATTGATGGGATGTAGCAATCAATGGGTATCATCATTTGCCGTGAAAAGACTAAGAGAAGTATTCATATTTAATGTAAAAAGTTAAGATTGTGTAAAGAGCATGAAGGCAGATTTTACAGTTATCTCCCTTAGACTATGTAAATTATAATACAGCACTTGCTTATGGTGTTACTTTACATATTAAATGTTGCTTGAATGTTTTCAATTTGGTTCATAGTCAAAGACATGAGTTATAGCTACATGAATTGTACCATATTATAGTACAGCAATGTCTGTAGGTCTGTCTGTAGATGGGACATATTATAGTACAGGAATGTCTGTAGGTCTGTCTGTAGATGGGACGTATTATAGTACAGGAATGTCTGTAGGTCTGTCTGTAGATGGGACGTATTATGGTATAGCAATGCCTGTATGCCCGTCTGTAGATGGGACGTATTATGGTACAGCAATGTCTGTATGTCCGTCTGTAGATGGGACGTATTATGATACAGCAATGTCTGTATCTCCGTCTGTAGATGGGATATATTGCGATACATTACTTTCTGTACCTCGGTCTAGAGATGGGACGTATTATGATACAGCAATGTCTGTATGCCAGTCTGTAGATGGGGTGCATTATGGTATAGTACTGTCTGTATGTCCGTCTTTAGATGGGACGTATTATGGTACAGCAATGTCAGTATGTCCGTTTGTAGATGGGACGTATTATGGTACAGCAATGTCTTTATCTCCGTCTGTAGATGGGACATATTGCGATACATTACTTTCTGTACCTCGGTCTATAGATGGGACGTATTATGATACAGCAATGTCTGTATGCCCGTCTATAGATGGGACGTATTATGGTACAGCAATGTCTGTATGTCAGTCTGTTTTGATAATGTGTATAGGAGGGTCCATCATCTATATGCTTTTTTATAATGTTTGAAATGCCTCTAAATTCAAGAAATTTTAGGGTCTGTAGGTGGCTGAGATAAGTTCCCATTCCCAATGCTTAAAAGTATGTATTTTTGAAATTCTGTGCTTTAAAATTCCCAAACAATGACAACAAATCAAAGCAGGGTAGCCTCATTGTTCATAAATCTTCACTAACCCATAGATTACAGTTGTTGCCTCGAAATTGTTAAGTACAGTCAAACCTGTATTAAGAGACCGTCCAACGGAGAATGGAAAAAAGGTCACATATGACAGGTGGTCTCTTAATACAGGTTGCCTATTTTCCGCAGTTAATTGATAAAATTTTGCAAATAATTTGTACAATGGAGAAAATGACTACATGTATTTGGAATTTATCATTAAGAATATCAAGTACGATTTAAATAGTTGTAAAATAAAATTAATAATACACTGTAGTTAATAATTTAGAATGCAATGTGTTGTATCATAATTTATTATTCATAAAAAATTACATTTAATCTGTTTAAGAACGATAAACATGCATTTCATATTACACATTTACATGAGATTTAAATCTCATTGATGAACTGCATGTAAATTTTCTAAAACTTATAAACACTTTGTTGTAAAGAGTATTTATGTATTAGCCTACTTGTACACTGTAACTAAAAAATACAATGCTTGTGATATTAAGAAAGCAAATGGTGAAGTGTTGCGTCTCCTTTTGTACAGTACATCTGTACATGCTGCAAATATGTTATTCAATTTGAGAAACATTAACTAAATCCATTGTACATGCACTGCAAAATTTTTAAGCTTTGAAATAATGCAGACAACTTTCTTGAACTCGGACGTGTCAAATACTCGGGACATGTTGAAGTGAGCCGCTAGTTCCGGTCATTATTCTGGAAACGGAGAGTATCTCATACAGGAAAACTGCGAATACTCCGTTTAAAATTTCAGTTCTAAGCAAAATATTTACCTGATTTTTATCGCAATCGGGCAAATTTTTCACATAATGGTATAACAAGTGGTAGACTTTCATTTCCAATCTAGTGTACCCGGCACTTCTTAAAGTTTGTCGAAATTCACACCTTCAAATCAGGGTACGAGTTGACTTGACTCCCCACACACGACCCTGCATGTTGACAGATTGAGTATAATAATTAATTCAGAGGGCCTACTAAACAAGATCACCGACAAACTATGCGTTATAAAACGAAAGTGCTAGGGGCGATAATTCCCAGAATAGTCGTGCATTTGAAAACGAAAGTGTTAGGGGCGATAATTCCCAGAATAGTCGGCTCAACCAAAATCGAAAGTAGTAATCGCGATGTAATCGAAAAATGTACAGTCGTTGAATAGAGGTAAAATTGCGTGAAAATACACGAAAAGGTTGTCAAAATCATGGTCGTGGGTCGCGTCAGACAGGTGGTCGTTTAATACAGGTACAATATATAGAGTAACGTCTTCGGGGGAACTTTTTATGGTCACATACGACAGTGAGTCGCTTAATACAGTTGGTTGCTATGGCAGTTTTGACTGTAAATCTAATTTTTGGCCTCTACTGATTTGATTGAGGTTAGCTTTAATCAAATTGAAAGTCAGAAGGAGTCCAGTTGTACCTTAATTCACTATGGATTGGTTTTCTCCCTACTTCTCTGTATCAAACATTTTTCCCAAGTTCAAACAAATTTCATTATTTTTCCCAATTGGAAAGGTCCAGTCCCTTGAAATGAAGACCTTAAAAACCTGAATTAATATTGTAAAATCCATTGCCCCTCTATCAAGGTCAGACTCAAAGGCAGGGTCAATATAGGAAAATTGTTATTGACTTTCTAGTCTTAGTGTTACATATAACCAATGTTCAGGTGACCAATAAGGACAGTGAGTCTCCTGTTTAAAAGATAACAAGCTGGTTTCCTTTCACAAAATGCAAGACGATTTCTAATTTGCTCAAACTTTCATTTACCTGTCTAATTTCTGGCCATTCCAGCACTCATTGTCAATTTGGTTTTTCAGCTTCCTGGTCGTCATGAGATGTTGACACCCTGCAGTAGGAGCAGTTCTTACCAGTATCTCTTAAAAGCAGACAGAGGTTTTCTTAGCATCTGATCCATTTCTGGAGACAAACTTTTGTATGGAGCTGGTAAAATTTCTATCTTTTTAACTCATCTGAGCTAAAAGATCAAGTGGGCTTTTCTGGTCACCACTTCTCTGTTGTACATCTGTCTGTCCATCTGTCTAAAAACTTATTTTTAACTTCTCTACAATCTCAAAGCCCAATGTCAACCAAACTTAGTACCGATAGAGGATTAAAAATAGTTTAAATGAAAGGTCTCCCCTTTTCAAAGGTTGGATAATCAACAAGTGAAAGAAAAATAGGATGGGGTCATTTAAGTATCGTTTCCAGAACTACTGAGGTAGAAATGACAAAACCTCTATAAGTCTTGTGAAACCTTTCTGAAATATTGTATTTGTATTTTAATTCTGGCTCCAGGGGATATGATAAGGTCATCGGTGCCTGGGATGGACAAACACAACAGGCCAATGACCCCATTTATGGTAAAACGGTGGAGACATTCTGAAATTCATTGGGCTGAAATAATGTACATTGAGTCCATATTTAGCTCACCAGAGCCGAAGGCATAAGGGAGCTTTTCTGACTAAAATCTGTACGCTGTCCGTTGTTGTCGGGGTCATTATCACATAAACTTTTCGCATTTTCATCTTCTTCTCCAGCACCAGTGGACCAATTTCAACAAAACATGGCACAAAACATCCTTGGGTGAAGGGGATTCAATTTTGTACAAATGAAGGACCATGCCTCTTTCCAAGGGGAGTTAATCGAGAAAACGTGAAAATACATTGACGATTTATAAAAATCTTCTTCTCCAGAACCACTCTACCAATTTCAGCCAATCATGGTATAAAGCATTCCTTGGGTAAAGGGGATTCAAGTTTGTTTCAAATGAAGGGCACTGTCCCCTTCAAAGGGGGAAAATCACAAAAAATAGGGTGGGTATAAAAAAATCTTTTTAAGAACCACTGGGTCAGAAGAGCTGAAAGTTACATGAAAGCTTCCTGACATAGTAGAGATTTAAGTTTGTTAAAACCAAGACCCACGTTGAGGCCAAACTTTTACATGCGAACATATAGGTAAAATCTTTGAATATCTTCTCAAGAACCACTGCGCCAGGAAAGTACAAATTTACATGAAAGCTTCCTGACAAAGTGCAGATTCAAGTTTGTTAAAATTATGGCGCCCTAGGGTAGGATAGAGCCATAATAGGGGATTGAAGTTTTACACACAAATGAACAGTGTTGCCACGTTATATTGCCAGCTTTTGTCTCAGCCTATTTTGGCATTATTTCGAGCGTGTCATTGTAAAACGTTTGGTCATTTTAGTTCATTGATTTGGAAATTGGGTTTGTTGATCAATCAATAAATTATCATCCTTTTATTGCCGTCCACTTATGACACGATATGTAAAAATAATTAGTTTTGCTTTACTTCTTTAAACTTTGCTAAAACATGCATATTCTACGCTTGTCCATTTGTAAAACACGCAAGTTATCTAATATAGTTTCATTTGTGGCATGGTAGGTTCTAAGATGACTGAATAGATTGAACGGTTGACAAACACACATGCAATCGCTGCAACTTTTTTCTGGGACACAGAAATATGACGTCACACAAATAAATACACATAAAAGTCACATGATACACAAAATTTACAGCAGTTGATAGCAAATCTTATCGAATAGAGATTTGGTTAGTGGGCAAATGAACATTGGTGGAAGTTTGCAGCCGATAGTAGTTTCATTTCTCAGTTGTTCATGCGTAGGCTATACTACTAGACAAATTTAAAGACAATTTTTATTGAGTATGTTCAAGTTATTATTGCAGTTACATGTACCTATGCGTACCTGTTTTCATGACACATACTAAATTTAGTTCTGCTCTGATTCACTGGAGCAAAGCAATCAGGACTTCTCATGGTCGGTCGTTGGCATTGTTATTGGGGGATTTAGAAAGGTAATTTGACCTTTTTTTTTTTACCTGTAAACAGGACTGGTGGCGATAGGCGACGTTGCATGGCGTTATATCAGGATTTTTAGCGTTTATGGAAATCCGCTGTACACATTTCGATGGCGGTATGAGAGGAGGGCAATATAATGAGAGGAGGGCGATATAATGAGTGGCGATATACTGAGGTAACACTGTATGGGGAAAATCTCTAAAAATCGTCTTTTGAAAAATCGCTTGACTAAAAAGGTTTACACTTACCTGAAAGCTTCCTGACATAGTGCAAATTCAGGTTTGTTAAAATTATCCCCCCCCCCCCCCCCCCCGGAAAGGGTGGGGCTGCAATAATGGATCAAAGTTTTATATACAAATAAATAGGGAAAATCTTCTTCTCAAGAAACATTGGCCTTTTACATTTACACGAAAGCTTCCTGCCATAGTGCAGATTCAAGTTTGTAAAATTCATCGACCTCTTGGGGTAGGATGGGGGCACAATAGGGATCAAAGTTTTAGATGATATTAAATAGGAAAAATATTTTAAATATGGGGCAAGGTGACTCGGGTGAGCGATATGGCCCATGGACCTGTTGTTAATGTTTTGTTGTTGACACCAGGTACACTAATTCAACAACATATGTTTTCTATTGATTTTTCAACAATCCTTTATTCTTAAATTCTGGGTAAAATCTGCCCTTAAGTAAAAATTGTGTAGATGATGCCTTAAAATTTATGGGAAAGATAGGAATAAGTAAGATTGATATCATTACAATGAACTTTTAAGACTCTTTATTCATATATGTACATGGTTTAGGTATTAAACATACTGAACTTTACATTGGGAGGTGAGGGGTTGGAGAACTGCTTTCTGAACTTTACGGTGGGAGGTGAGGGGTCGGAGATCTGCTTTCTGAACTTGATATAGTGAGGTGACAGGGATGAGAACTATTCTATGAACTTTATGTTGAGACGTGAGGGGATGGAGAACTATTTTCTGAACTTTACGTTGAGATGTGAGGGGATGGAGAACTATTTTCTGAACTTAAAACGTTGAGGTATGAGGGAATAGAGAACTATTTTCTAAAATTTACGTTGGGAGGTGAGGGTGTGAGAAACTTTTCATTGATGTCGCCTAGGACTTGATGTATACAGAGGTTAGATATTGTGTTAAGAATGTTTTTAAATTGAGGTTTGTTCTCAGTTTGGTACATTCAGAATGATTACATGGATTTTTTTTAGACATTCATGTTCTAATAGCATAATATAATGGTGTGAAAAAGTCATTTTGGTTACCTAGTCCTTAATGTTGAAATAAATTTTACAGGGTAGCAGTTACTTGAGATGTCTGGCTGATTGACGAGGATAATTGTCCTGCGACTCTGACATTCTGTAGGACTTGGATAGCTCTATTGCTGAGAAAATGTCAGGTTTGTTTATGAAATGTTTTAAAATGTTCCGTTTTTATGCCTCATTCATGCAATGGTTGGGGCATGTAGTGTTAACACTTTTTAGTTCACATGAGCTGAAAGCTAATGTGAGTTATTCTGATCAATTTTTGTCCAGCATTAGTCTATTCGTCTCTTCGTAAACTTTTAACATTTTCGACTTCTTCTCAAGCATGTACCACAGTACTAATATCAGCCAAACTTACCTCAAAGCATGCTTGGGTAAAGAGAATTCACGTTTGTGCAAAATTGAGGGTCATGCTCTCTCCAGAGGGGAGATAATAAAACATAGGATGGAGTCATTTAAAAATCTTCTCAAGAACCGCTAGGTCAGACAAGTTGAAATTTATATGAATGCTTCCTGATATAGTGTAAATTCAAGTTTGTTCAGATTAAGGTTCCTAGGGGTAAGGTGAGGCCACTATAGGGAATCAGAGTTTTAATTAGGAATGTATAGGGAATATCTTTAATATTCTTACAGCAGGGCCATGAATACTTTGATATACAATCATCCCCAGGTAATTTAGTTTAAAGTTTCTCCCAATTTTGGCTCCCGGCGGTAGGATGGGGTCACGATAAGGGATCAAAGTTTTAAAGGGGGATATATAGGATATATATTTAAAAATCTTCTTAAGAAAAAACAGGGTCATGATTACTATATGTTAATGTGCAGGCATTTCCAGGTAGTGCAAATTCAAATTTGTTCAAATTGTGGTCCCTGGGGATAGAGTAAGACCACAAAAGGGAATCAAAGTGTTGTATAGGGATTATAGGAAAGACGTAGATATTGAACAGTGATCAATCTCATAACTCCAATAAGCAATACAAAATAGATAGTTGGGCAAACACGGACCCCTGGTCACACCAGGTGTAAAATCAAGTGCCTAGGAGGAGTAAGCATCCCCTGTCGACCGGTCACACCCGCCATGAGCCTTAAATCCTGATCAGGTAAACGGAGTTATCCGTAGTCAAAATCAGTGTGCCAAGAACGACCTAACAATCGGTATGAAACACGTCAGACAGCATAGGAAATATCTTTAAAACTCTTACAGCAGGGCCATGGATACTCGTGATAATATGCAAGCATCCTAAGATATTAAGATTGAAGTATTTTAGGGTGGGGTGGGGTGGGGGTATGACTTTGTACAAAAACAAATCATCTGGAATTGATAGGTTTCTTCATGCTGACTCAGAGATCTTGAATCATGTGATTTACAATGACAGCAAATTGTTGTGTAGAAGATTTAATAGAAATTGTTTTGATGAAAAACAAATCCCTCCTCAGCTCCCCAAATTGGAGGTGCATCAAGTGAAACCTGCTCGTAATGTACTGCATGGCGTGGAGGAGAAAGCATGGTCAGGAAAAAAGACATACTTAACTCCAATAAGCCATATAGGGGGAGAAATGTAGACAAACTATTTTACACCCTCCACCCCTCAGATCCACTATAACTATGTACAAAAACAATACTTCTCCCCCTGGGAGAAGGGAGACATAAATACCCCTTAGGGGATCCACACTTACTTTTCAAGTATGGGATTATCCTCTGCCTTCTAAAATTAAGAAATTATAAAGCATTCCTCTAACGAAAGCCTTTCCATATCCCTATTGACCGAACAATGTTTTTAAACAAACATGTGACGAGTTCAGATAAAAATAGTGCTTACTTTTAAAGACCTGCATGTGTTTCTCCCAGCTCTTGGTTTATCGAATGGTCATACTAATCCACACGTAAATTTTACTTTGCATTTGAGTTGTATCTCGTTATTCTTGCATAGTATATCAAAGTACCGGGTTTACCCATTTATGCTTTCTCTCTCTGGACGACATGCTACACTGTTTACTGTCAGTGGTCATGTGTCTGAATGTGTGGGCCATCTATATCAATTTGATAAATGACTGGTTAGTGTCGTACTATGTGTCCCACAAGAGGGGGCATTTGACCTATATGTGCTGTAGGGTCGACAGCTTCATTTCCCATGAATATTTGTAGACATAGCTATTTGCTACAGAAAATACAATGGACTAGATTGGAATTTGAACCCAGGGTCCCAGAATCTCTAGTCAGGTGTTCACAGAATCACTAGTCATGTGCTATTAGAAACTCTAATCAAGTGCTCTCAGAATCTCTAGTCAGGTGCTCTCATAATCTCTAGGGAGGTGCTCTCAGAATCTCTAATCAAGTGCTCTCAGAATCTCTAGTCAGGTGCTCTCAGAATCTCTAATCTGGTATTCTTAGAATCTCTAGTCAGGTGCTCTGAGAATCTCTAATCAAGTGCTCTCAGAATCTTTAGGCAGGCCCTCTCAGAATCTCTAATCAGGTGCTCTCGGAATCTCTAGTCAGGTGCTCTCAAAATCTCTGGGCAGGTGCTCTCATAAACTCTAATCAAGTGCTCTCAGAATCTCTAGTCAGGTGCTCTCAGAATCTCTAATCTGGTATTCTCAGAATCTCTAGTCAGGTGCTCTCAGAATCTCTAATCTGGTATTCTCAGAATCTCTAATCAAGTGCTCTCAGAATCTCTAATCAAGTGCTCTCAGAATCTCTAATCAGGTGCTCTCAGAATCTCTAATCAGGTGTAGGTGCTCTCTCTCTAGGCAGGTGCTCTCAGAATCTCTAATCAAGTGCTCTCAGAATCTCTAATCAGGTATTTTCAGAATCAATAGTCAGGTGCTCTGAGAATCTCTAGTCAGGTGCTCTCAGAATCTCTAGTCTACCAACTGAGTAACATGGAACCATCCTCATTCTAAATTAAAATGTTATGCTTAAAGGTAATTCATCAGTCACCAATACAAGAGCCTCATGGGTAACAATACTCACCTGAATCAAGGTGAACCCTCTTTTTCTGCTGTTGGGATATTTAAGGAAATTTGTTTTCAATCTTTATTCCAATGTAAAAAAAAATTAACCACATATTGTGATCCCAACATAGCCCAAATGAGCACTACATAACCTTGATACAAGGTTAAAGGTCATGGTATGAGATAAAAGGTTTTACCATAAGGAATCTATGTACTAAGTATGAAAGACCTACCTAAATATTTCAGGAAATATTGCCTAGGATAAGTTTTTCTACAAGAAGATCAAGGTTAAGGTTGCAAGGTCAACAACTTTGGTAGGAAAGGATTGATTGAATATTGTTTAACGTCCCTCTTGAGAATATTTCACTCATATGCCGGTGAAAGGCTGCAAAATTTAGGTCTATGTTCGGCGCTTTTGGCCTTTGAGCAGGGAGGGTTCTTTATCGTGCCACACCTGCTGGGACATGGGACCTCGGGTTTTTCAGTCTCATCCGAAGGACCACCCTATTTAGTCGCCTTCTATGACAAGCAAGGGGTACTGAGGACCTATTCTAACTTGGATCCACACGGGATCAGTAGGAAAGGAAAGGCCTTGTCATTTATTGTGACAAGGTAGGAAAGGAACCGCCTTGTCACAATATCATCTTATCAAAGGGTCTCGTCATAAGGTATTTTATAAACAAAATTTGAAACACTAGCTTAAATAGTTCTAAAGATATGATCTTGATGAGGTTTTCTTAAAAGTTGGTCAAACTCCAAGGTCACAAGTTTAAAGACTTTGATACGTAAAAAGGTTTTGTAAGAGAAGTCAAACTTTAAGGTCAAGACCGCAAAGTCAATGGTGTAAAATGTAAGGTTCTGTCATAAGGAATCTAAATACAAAATCCAAAGGCTGTACTTTAAATAGTTCAGGAGATACTGCCTAAGTTTGGTATTGTTAACAAGAGGCCGAAGGGCCACATCGCTCACCTGAGTCACCTTGACTCATATATTAAAGATTTTCCCTATAAATTTGTCTGCAAACTTTGATCCCCCCTTGTGACCCATCCTGAAATCTGTAAGAAAGCTTTCATGTACATTTCAGCTTTTCTGGCTCAATGGTTCTTGAGAAGATTTTTAAAGATTTATCCTATATATTTGTATCTAAAACTTTGATCCCCTATTGTGGCCTCATCCAACCCCTGGGGGCCATGATTTGAACAAACTTGAATCTGCATTATGTCAGGAAGCTTTCATGTAAATTTCAGTTTTTCTGGCCCAGTGGTTCTTGAGAAGAAGAGTTTTCCTATATATTAGTATGCAAGACTTTGATCCCCTATTGTGGCCCCATCCAATCCCCGGGGGCCATGATTTGAACAAACTTGCATCTGCACTATGTCAGGGAGCTTTCAAGTAAATTTCAGTTTTTCTGGCCCAGTGGTTCTTGAGAAGAAGATTTTTAAATGACCCCACCCTATTTTTGCATTGTTGTGATTATCTCCCCTTTGAAAGGGACTTGGCCTTTCATTTGAACAAACTTGAAAGCCCTTCACCCAGGGATGCTTTGTGGCAAGTTTGGTTGAAATTGGCCCAGCAGTTCTTGAGAAGTCAAAAGTGTGAAAAGTTTACGACGAAGCCGACAACTGACAAATTTTGATCAGAAAAGCTCACATGAGCCTTCAGCTCAAGTGAGCTAATGAAAAGTCAAACTCTAATTACAGTTAAAGTCACAGGGTTAAAAACTATCAGGAAGGTCTTGTTGCATAGAATACCGATATATGAAATATGAGAGCCATATGACTCACAATTCAAAAGTTAGTACACATGTTAAAGTAGGAGGCAGACATACAGGAAAATATGCCCCCCCCCCCCCCCCCTCCTCGGCTATAGTTGCAAGGATATAAATACTTAAATCCACACACCTGCTACACTTGAAAATGATTTGTTTAAGTAAATTACCTGCACTATCTGAACGTGTTTGCATATTAACATGACCCTGCTGTTGTTGAGATGAAGAATTTCAAAAACATTTCTCTATATATCCCTGTATAAAACTTGGGTCCATTATTGTGTCCACCCCCATCTGAGGACAACATCTTGAACAAACTTGAATCTGCACTACCTAGACATGCTTGCATATTGATGTGATTAACTATGACCTTCTAGTCTTGTGAAGAAGATTTTTCCTCTATATCTCCATGTAAAACTTTGATCTCCCGATGGCATCCTACCCCACCCCAAGCAGGCCATATTTTTAACAAACTTGTATCTCTCATATATACAGGAAGCTTTTACATCAATCTCAGTTTTTCTAGCCGAGTGGTTCTTGAGAAGATTTTAAATGACCCCACCCTATTTTTGCCTTTTCTTGATTATTTCCCCTTTGATCCTTCATTTGAACAAACTTGAATTCCTAGAGAAGATCATAATGCGGAAAGTTAATAACAGCAGACAAAGTTTGATTGGAAAAGCTCACTTTGTACTGTGGATATCGGCCTGGATAGTTCAGTGGTTAGAGCACCTGACTATTACATATGTAATACAGGGGCCTCAGGCTTGATTCCTGGTCCAGTCAAACCATGGATATCAATCTGGATCGTTCAGTGGTTAGATCACCTGACTAGTAATACAGGGGTCTCCGGTCCGATTCCTGTCATATCATGGGAACAAAGGGCCTTGGATTCGATTCCCGGTTCAGCCACATCTTCTTTTCCTTCCCATTACATTGACATCTATGTAAACATGTAAATATATCACAGACTATCCTTGACAATTCAGTTTGATATGATTACACTTTGTTTATTTTGTAGGACGGTGGAGATTTAGATAAGTGGTGTGATGTTATTGATGGTAAACAGAAGACTGTGACCTTGAATCTGAAGATCTGTGATGAAGACTGGATGTTTGGGGTCACTCTCTGTTACAGTACTACAAATCTAAGTAAGTACTCAGTAATAATGTAAGACTGAACTCTGTATCATGTTTATCTAATATATACATTGTAAAATCAAACACAAATTAATTCACAAACAAAATAATGTTCTGTTAAACTCACAAACACAAGTACATGTTACACATCACAAACAGAGGACTGTAATGTACACAGGGCTGTAATTAACACAGGAATGTAATGTAAACTGGTATGTAATTAACACAGGGCTGTAATTAACAAGCAGATGTAATTAACACGGTGCTGCAAGTTACTCTGTGGTTAGACATGTAATTAACATTGTGTTGGTAGATGTAATTAACATTGTGTTGGTAAATGTAATTAACATTGTGTTTATAGATATTGGATTTTCTTCACTTTAGCAGTGCCATACTCAGCCACAAAGAGGTTGTCTCTGATGTCCACACATAAACCCCATGGAAGGCGTAAATCACAGTGAATGTAACGGAGGAACTGTCCGTCCTGATCTAGGATGTGGATACGGTGATGGACATAGTCTGCTGTCAGGATGTGACTCTGGCTGTCTGTAGTGATGCCGCGTGGATAAAATGATTGCCAGGTATTAGAGGGATGACCAGTGTATCTAAATCGGAGTTTTCCTGACTGATTGACCACCACTACTGCACTAGCGTTATAGTCAGCCACACAGATATCCAGGTTCTTGTTCTCACTGAGGTATTTACTGTAACCACCAGATGAGTAGAGAGGACGACCCTGATCATCAAACTGAATGCTTTGTTTCTCTGTGGAGCCGGAGTAACGCACGACTTTGGATTGTGTGAAATCATCACTGTCCATGATAACCAGGAGATCGTTACCCGCGGTACAGCAGACATTGCAAGGTCTCCACCCCTGTAGTGTGATCACGGTCTGTATCTGTTTATTCTTAATTAAGTTTATAGTGTTATCTCTAGTGTCAGTATAAACAAGATCTCCGTCCCGTGTCACTGCTATGTCTGCTGGTAGTCCCCCTGACTTGGTTTGTATTGATGTCAGTAGTTTACTCTGGAGGTTGAGCAGCTTCATGGTTTCGTTATCCCCGCCTGTCCAGACTTGATCTTCACTCAGACAGCTAACACTGTATAGTGGTCTATACCCAGTGTCTATGGTGGCGGTGACGCGCGGCTCATCAAGCAGTGGTTTGACTGGAGGAGACGATACAGCTTCTGCTGACTTCATTGTGTCGCCATGTTCTGTGTTAATGGATAATGGCGGCAGAGAACCAAACATTTCATTGAGCTGATCTTTGTTTATTTTCTGAGGAGAGAAACTGGGTACTATAACTCGGACTTTAGGCGGTAATGTTCTAAATTCGGAATTCCTAGATTTGTAAGTAGAGGTTAAGGAGACGTCATTTGATTTTAAGATTGATTTCAAGTCGGACATGATCTGTTTGAGTTCCGCCATTTTCTGTGTGATTTCTTCTGTATTTTTATTTAGCGCGTCCAGATGTTTCGTTTTCATCCCTGCAATGGCGGATTTTCGCTGGTTGACAATGGCGGTAATCTCCCGGTGTAGGATTTCTCCTTGTTGGTCAGCGACTGTGGTCAGTTTCTCATAATTCGTTTCTAACTCGGATTTTTCAGTTTGCACATCGGACGCCATTTCTTCATACCGGGGATAAATTCTCTTCTCTAATTCCTCTAGATCTTTTTGTAAACTTTCTGTTTTAGCGCTGAGTTTTTCCAGAATATCTGACATATCGTGACCTTTGTGTTTACCTGAAGAGACGCAGGTAGTACAGACAGGAATGTTGCATTCCTCGCAATAAAGTTCGCAGTGTTTTTCGGCGTGTTTCGGACATTTTGGGTGGTTAGGAGTAGCCTTTCTGCGTAAAAAGGGCACGACTTTGTGATCTTTAGACAAATCTGAGAGGTGCTCCCCAACACAGGCCTTGCATAAGTTTATATTACAAAGTTCACAATGACTCTGTAGGGGGACAGTTTCACAGAGGTCACACAGTAGGACTTCCTGAGCACTGCGCCGGGGATGCATTTCTGATGGCGGGATCACACGAGAACTTTACTGTCAATAAAAAAAAGAATCTTAATTAGAGACTTTGACATGTCACAACAATTGAGAAGCTAGAATTACTGTATGATGTGAAACACTGGTCATTGAATTTGATATTTCAAATGAAAAGATATCAAAGTTTTATGAAATTAGTAACGAAGTGAGCAGATCAATTCCGGTGATCAGATCTATCTCATTAATCACAGAAATATCGATACTATTAACACTACAATGTCCGAATGCGTATATCTAATTCTGTCTCACCTTAAAATCCAACATGGCCTCCCTGTTCTTTCGACCTTCCGTCTAGTCCTGAGCGGCGTGTCAGCCTTTCAAGGTATCACACCGGTAATTGTCCAATCAAAATGAAGTTAGTCAATTGTAGTTCCATATATTTAAAGAAATATTTTTTTCCTTGCGCGATTTTTCTCATTTCCTCTTCTTCTTTTCTCTTAATTTTTGTACCCCTGATTAGGAAATGTTGTGTAATTTGTAGAAATAACCAAGTGTATACAAAGGAACTATTTGCTGTTGGTAGCTGAGGCTACTTCCTGAGGTGCACTCCGGCTGTTTACACACATGTGAAAAACACGTGGACTTGTTTGTGGGTAATTTATTTTCTAAAATGCCGCTTAGGGTGTTGTTTTTCTGGTGTCGGTAGACGAGATAGGTAACAGAGAACGTATCTGACTGCGTTATTCGGCATCAATTCTGTAAACTGATTTTTAATGATTTTTTTCCCTCTGTAGTAATATATAGTGAAAATAATTACCGGTGTGATACCTGTATACACTATCTACGTGTTATCGCTTGTGTAAATAGTTTTAATGCTCGTTTTGACCTGAATCACGCTGGGTAACTGTGTCAACATTTCCGTCAGAAGATAGAATTTCTTTTCATAAAAAAATAAGTGCAATCAAATATGTATACAATTAATAACTGCTTTCTTTGTTTATACTTACTGAAATTCCGCCCCGTGTACACAAATAATATTGAGTTTAAACAAAAGGGAAATGTGCAAGGTGTACTTGACGATTTGACTCGTTACAGTGAGGGTTCTTTATTTTGACAACGGCCACCATGACACGTCCCTCATCGTCATATCTGAAGACCTGTGGTTTTTAGTTTTATATTACAGGGCGCTTTGTAAAGAGTCATTAACTACATTTGTGAAATATTTTACCTATGCACGGTAAATTTATATTATATTTTACTTCAAAGCATCAAAATCAAAACATGCATATATTTATAAATATTAAGGGACAAGATTAAAAGTTCAGTGTTTGACAGCTTCTTATGTCAATGTTAAATTTACCCCCTTCAAACTATTCTTATAGTGCTAAAGCCTTGAATTGAATTCATGTATAAAAAAATTCAGGATTTGGCAGGCGGGGTAAATTTTTTTTTTTAGCTTGTGAGGAATTTAAAAAAAGATACAATTAATTTTTTTTCCATTTCCCCTACGGCTGCCCCCCCCCCCCCCCCCCCCCCCCCCAATCACATGTGGGAAAAAAAAAAGATGTGTGCCTATTTAAAGGCATAGAGTCTAAGATATTGGTAAAATTTTGCATGTTTCAAAAAAGGTGACGAAGTTAAAGATCATAACTAGAAAATCACAAAAAGTTCTTCAGATTGGATACGTTACGCAAGCTATATTTACCTGACAGACATTTACAATAAATCTCTCACCTGTGTACAGATAAAGGACATGTAAATTACCCATATTGTATGTCCAGGAGAAGATTGCGTAATGTGCTCTCTGGTGAGAGAATGTAATGGAATACGTAACGCATGATTTTGTATATCAATGTACATGTAGTTAACATTTTTTGTTTTCTATTGTAGAATGAGTTGAGTGGAATAATGAACCTCCAGATGTCTATGTACATGTGTATATTATAATTAAACTTCTGTTGCACTCGCGCATGCGAGATCACTCTACATTACGTGTTCAAGTTTTATTTCCTGAATAGTTTAGGTTTTGTTGAAATAGTGAAATATAGCAGAAATTTAAAAAAAAACTTTCTTCCAGTGATTTATTGAATAAAAATCACGATGTAATGCTTGCTATTGTATTTTGGAGGTTTATATATATATATATATATATATATATATAGTCAGCGAAACCAATGGTCCTCCGAAACCAACAGTACAATATCAGCCCATCGCTCGGAAAACATGATGATAGGGATAATGCTTTATAAATTAAAAACAAAAAATGGTTTACAATCCTAAATCGGGCATATTTTGTATCCTTTAAGTGGAAATGTCTGTTGTGTGTAGAATCATTATAATATTGAATATATAAATTATTTTGTTCATGGAAAAATGAATATAAAAATCGAATCGCAAACTTTATTTTAAAAAAGTTTGCAATTCGGTTTTTACATTCGTTTCTCCATGAAGAAAACAATTTTTATGTTTAATGCTTGTAATTCAATTGCAAATTAGAAACTGTCAGTTTTCCGTGAAATGTATTAACAACACAGTCGAAATAGAAAAAGCAGCAGATCCGCGGAGTAATTTACACGCATGTCGGCCGCCAGCAGAAATCAACAACAATTGCACTTTTCTCTGCTTTACTGCAAGATACCCAGTTTAGGACATACGTATAATAAAAAACAGAATTGACGATCAGCCTCGAATTTGGGGCTTAAACAAAAATTAAATAAATATTAAGACTTATTTGCACTACTCTGAGCATCAAATAATTACAATAGACATTAAATACATGTATTGTACAGATATTCCAAGATTTTTTACTGGTAAGTCGAGTTAGTCATTGTGATCACCATAAGTTTACAAAAAATATTTAACCATTATTTATATCATGTAGAATACGTTATAGAAAGAAAAGGTCCGACGGAATTATAATTTTTTACCCGATTTTAAAAACTAGAAATATATATGAATATATTTTTTTGCAAACATTATGGACACAAATGCGTTTGAGAAAGACAAAACATGTGTAAACACGCGCGTACTCTAACCTAACAAAGCTACGTCCCTGATTCAATTATTATGGGCCGGCACTGGTCCAAAATTAAAACGGATATTTTTCCCCCGAGAACTCCGACTCGGTTATGTTAAAGACTCTAGGTTTATAAGGATATAAGTTTGGAGAAGTCGCCTGTGTTTCTACAGGAATGGTGTCTGTTACCATGGAAATGTTCTAATAAAGATTGATATATTTTTAAACGAGGATTTATATATTTTAATTTTGTTTACCACGACAAAAAATAATTCATGGTATAATAGGTAAACCTTCCGACTATAATTTTTAAATGGCATGACCTTTGCACAATACATTGAGGCAATCTATAATTAGAAGACAGAAAATCAATAGTGTTTGACAAGCGCAAGCGGTGTGTGCTTTATCAAGCTGTACATACACGGACTGCACGATAAGTGAACACGTTTGTAGCATGACTGTCAAACTGGAGCATTACATTGGGTATGGTAAAATTTGTCAAGAATTTCGCCAAATTGTAGGTGTAACCAGGCAGTGCTCCCACTGGACCAGAATTCCCTTTCGCCACTTTTTCGGGGAGTGGCACGGCACAAATAATCACATGCTTTACAATTATTTCCATCATATTACATATTATTTTATTCATTACACTTATTTTAGCATTTTGAATCAGTTACATTACTTAATCATATCCAGCTACCATACCTAAACATTTCTTTCTGAAATAATAAGAAGTTGATTTGTTTGATAAATTCTATTATGGAAATCAAAATTCAGATAATAAATCATATAAATATAAACTTCATGATGCTACACCCCTCAGTGAAAACATTGTGTACATTGGCCGAAATACAGATGTCACAAAACATCAAGCCCAATTTAGAGTCGTATCTCAACCACTCCCTATTAAATTTCCGTTTTTGTATGGAAGATTTTGCAATTTGGACAGAATCAGATGTTTGAGGAGGTGGGGTTGACTGTAAAGCCAAACATAGATATTTTTTAAATTTTAGACTGACTAGGGTCAGAAGCTACAAGTTTAGTGTCAAAATAGAATGGGGTGCATAGTCTTATGAGATTAGCATTTTTATACTGTTGCGCACCGAACTTCAAAGAAAATTATTTATTAAAATTGCCAAGTCCATATCAATGGTGACCGACCGCATTGTTTATGAAATATTCGAACTAAAATCAAACACATCAAAATCAAAATCTTGTAATCAACGAGTTTGGCCGCAAAAACAAACAATTGATGTATTTAGATATACATTATACACAATAATACGGCCAATTTAATTACCAGTCGGTTCTGTGGTTAAGAATTGACATTAATGTGGAAATGATAACACGATAATGAATAAGACTTTAAATGTTAAACAATTGACCACAGCAGGGTAAACAGCTGTCCGATGTACTTTATTACATAATCCCCGACTTTTTTGCAGCCATAAATTACCTGAGGCTGTGACCAGCTCTGTGTGCACTGGAACGACGCGAGATTCCCGGTCGCACGCGTTGACTGAATAAACAGATTTTGACTGCATAAACAAACAGGCGATAATGTGTCACTGACAAAGGATTAAAAATACAATTTATTGCAAAAAGGGATTTTCGCCACTTTCAATTTTTTTTCGCCATTTTTGAAAAAAATTCGCCATTGGCGAAAATGGCGAAGCCCAGCTCGAGCACTGGGTGTAACGTGTAGCGGTAACCCAGCCAAGTGCTGAACACACTCGCCGTTGCTTAAATTGCGTGATTAAGAGAGACACTCTACCACATCACTAGAAAAGCTAGCTCTACTGACCGCTACACTAAATCGGTTGATTTGATTATATTTAACTACTACTATTTAAAAAACCCTCACGTGCCAGCCTATATATCGCAAACGTATGGGGCAATTCCCACCTCTATGGCAAGCCCTTTTACTATTTATTCGTAAAATAAGATGTCTCTTTAAATAAGAGATATCTTTATTGGTTAAAGAGATATCTTTGTAAGTTAGAGAGATATCCTTAAGCTAGGGAGATATCTCTTTAAGTAAAAGAGATATCTCTTTAAACAAAAGAGATGTCTCTTTAAACAAGAGATATCTCTTTACACAAATGAGATATCTCTTTACACTTGGGAGATGTCTCTTTCTCTTTGAGAGATATCTCTCAAAGCTAGAGAGATATCTCTCAGTGAGAAAGAGATATATTTCTAGCGTAAAGAGATATCTCTATATCGATGTAAAAAGAGATATCTCTTTAAGTTAGAGAGATATCTCTTTAAATTTTCAAAAAGAGATATCTCTTTAGATTTTTTTCCCCCGGTGATCATAATGACTTCTCCCTGTTGCATTGTCATTGAAATGTTGTAACCTTATTTTTTAACCAAGCAAAATACTTCTAGTGTACAAATGGCGGGAAAGGTTGAAGAGATGGTTGGGGTAACATTGCCAAGTTGTCGAGAGGCGAAATCTAGTCTAGCTCGCATATTTCATCAATTTATTGTCTTTGTTTTTATGCCCCCGAGATCGAAGATCGGGGGGCATATTGTTTTTGTCCTGTCTGTCATTTTGTAATTCTGTCATTCTGTCTGAAACTTTAACCTTGCTAATAACTTTTGAACAGTAAGTGATAGAGCTTTGGTATTTCACATGAGTATTCCTTGTGACAAGACCTTTCCGTGGGTACAAACATTTTTGACCCCGTGACCTTGACCTTGGAGTTTGACCTACTTTTTGAAAACTTTAACCTTGCAAATACCTTTTGAACAGTAAGTGACAGAGCTTTGATATTTCACATGAGTATTCCTTGTGACAAGACCTTTCCGTGGGTACCAACATTTTTTACCCTTGACCTTGGAATTTGACCTACTTTTTGAAAACTTTAACTTTGCTAATACCTTTTGAACAGTAAGTGATAGAGCTTTGATATTTCATATGAGTATTCCTTGTGACAAGATCTTTCCGTTGGTATTGAACCTTTTGACCTTGACATTTGACCTACTTTAATTTGTTTTTACATTGGTCATAACTTCTAAATGGTAAATATTAGAGCTTTCATATTGTACATGAGTATTTCTTTTGACAAGATCTTTCTACTGGTACCAAGATAGTTGCCCTTGTGACCTTGGCCATCTTCGGAATTAGCCATTATCGGGGGCATTTGTGTTTCACAAACACATCTTGTTTGTTACCTGGACATGTATACATTTCACATGCGGTAAAAGGCAAAATCTTCCCACGGGTTTGCAGCCATCAGGGTGTTGCTAAAACTCGGAACAGAAAACGAAACGGAACAGAATTTATGAATTAGAATGATTAATGTAGATAAGATAACGGTAAAAATCGGGGGGGGGGGGGATTCATTTTGATTAAAATCAACAATTTGGGAATTGTTTATAAGCGATAAAACAACTTTATCTTAAAATTGTGCATCATAAATTGATTAATCGAATTTAGTTAAACGTTAATATAAGAATTTACAAGACATTTTACAAGAATTTCGAAATTTCGGCATTGACAAAGGTGTTAGCGAGCAGTGACACTTATGGGTAGAGAATGAAAAGAACACACGTGGTTTATACCCCCCCCCCCCCTCCGGTGGCAAAACGTCATTAACGCACATGTACACGTATTTACACACATTTAATACCGTATATGTGTGTACTTACAAGGAGTGTGATATGTATAAAACAATAATAATTCATGATCTTAGTCAACAAGTCTTTTGTTTGATTTATCATTTTTTAACTAACAGGAGACTTAGTAACCGCAGCACTCCAATCCTAAATAGGGGGGACTTCTGACAGTTAATTTTTAAACTAAATACTTGTGTAGCTTAACGTCACATTTGGATTAATAATAAGATGACTTTTAATTCCATTCAAGCATAAATTCTGTGATAGCTTTTTAGCTATTTCATATGCTAGTATTATGAAATAAATCTGTTAATTCCTCTTACTACTGGTCGTAAACTTCACCCTAGTTAACATTGGTTTTGTTTCAATCTTTCTTTCCTGTTGTATCTCTTCAGTTTCAACACTACTCCGCAGGATATCGGTAAATGTACGAACTTTCACATAGATTCATCCCAAATGAGGCAAAACGTTTTTCTTCACCGGACTTGTTCGCTTTAAAATTTGATGTGATACATAAATGTATATTGTACCAGGTGTAGAACTAAATTCAAATTCAAATTCAGTTATCTTATAAACATATGTAGTTCGATTAAAAGCACGTTCGATTTAAAAAGGCTATGTTTGGGTAAAATTGTTCAAAAAATTAGTTTATCTTTTACAATGTTGTTTTCGGGGGGAAGGGGGGGGGGTGTACCTTTTATTCATTGGATGGGCTCTTAAAAACGTTTCTTACCATACCAGCCAGAATAAAGTAATAGAATTTGAAAGAGGTTGAATTATAATTCAAGTCTTTTTCAGTATGTTACCTTATTTATTTTTTCTTCATTTGTGAAACAACATACTGTCAAAATCGGGGGTGGGGGGGGGGGGGGTGGGGGGGGTGACAAAGCCGGGAAAAGGGATGGTGCCAATAGGCGCTTAATATTTTTATTAAAACTTAATATGCAAAATATTAAGCAAGCACCTGTTGGTACATTCATCCACAAAACACACCGTGTAAAAATACATAATAATGCATTAGTATGAGGTATCAATATGAAATGGTGGATTCTGAGGATGACTTCCAGTTCTCTCTGTAATTTCTGCATTCCTTGTTCAAAATAAGCTCTTTGATTTTGCAAAATGTTGACCTCCTCATAACATTATTGCATAATATATTTTCCGTTCCGTTCCGTCTTCATTTTCTGTTCCGTGTTTTAGCAACAACCCAGTCATCATTGTAAGATTTGTTTTGGCGGGCTTCCGTTTTAGGGAGAATTACTTAAGTATTCAAACTAATAAAAATATAGGAAAGAGATATCTCTTTTTCTTTGAGAGATATCTCTTTTTCAACGATTAAAGAGATATCTCTTATACTTTGTAAATCTTGTTGTTTTTTTGTTTTTTTTTAAGTTAATAGTTATCTGGGACACCTATATTCACAGATGTGATAAGGGCCCGGTCCAATTAAACTGTGTCCACACCAGTGTGAAGTAGATCAAAGAGTAGCTGTGTTACATTCCAGGGCTAGCTGATTATATAATACAGGCACTCAGTAATTAAATTTCAAACAAAAGGTTACTGGTTAAGAGTTGCAAAATCATGATCAGTTTCTGCATTCAGTAATGCATGATTTTATTAATTTTATTTGTAAGCATTTCTATATCAAAGTCCTGTGTTGTGGTTTGTAAATGTATATTTTATACATGATAAACATGAATATTTTATTGATTGACTCCACTCCATGACTCCACAACTCCATGACTCCACTCCACTCCACTCCATAAATTACCCCAAGCCCTTGGTTTATGGTTCATGCACACTTTCTGGTCCCCCTGTAAGTACTTGTAACATGCAAATATATTCATGCCTCTCTGATACGAGTCTCGTACAAAGCTACAGCTCTCAAAATGTTCAAACCTTGACATTGATCAATTCAGAAACAGAGAAAGTGCAGCAACAAATGCTTCCATCCTCTTTTATCTGCGACCTTGAGCATATTATTTTGAAATTTAGGTCTACGGGAAGGAATAGTCTATTGCATTGTCGATGGAACAACTGTACACATATTATACAGGTACACCGAACATTTCAAGTATTACAATAACATATACATGTGCATTATCATTGCTGTATGGCATGTCAAACGTTGCAATATTTGATCTTTTCCATTTGTGTTGTATAATTTTCCATTTGTATTCTATATTTTCCATTTGCATTGTATAATTTTTCATTTGCATTGTATAATTTTTCATTTGCATTGTATAATTTCCATTTGTATTGTATGATTTTCCATTTGTATTTTATATTTTCCATTTGTATTATATAATTTTTTGTTTGCATTGAATAATTTCCATTTGCATTGCAAAATCTTTCATTTGTATTGCATCCGAGGAATTGTTTATTTTGATTTGTTACGAAGGGTTTCATTAGTTTAGGTCCCACTTATATTTAACCGTCACCAGCTGTAGGTGACGTACCACAAATACACTTACTATGCTACATGTACGAGCACAGCGGCGTAGCAGTGCGGGCTCTTTAATGTATCAAAGCCTGTCTCAACACGGGGGATGTCTGCTTTTAAGGTCACATTCTCCGAAAGATCCGTGATTCTCACTTTTAAAGACCGAGAAAATAAGCACCGCCTTCAAATTTACCTGGCCTGTGAACCCTTGTCAATCAGGAGAAATTGAGCTTCACATTGGATGCTAAAGATTGATGGACATTTAGTTACTAGTCTTTGTGTATGCCTTATCTATCTTATCTGGCGATCGAAGCGCCCGTGCAATCTTTTGATGTTTACCGCGTAATCCAACTGGAGAGGAAACTTTCGTGTAGAGATATAGTCATACAATAATAGAAGTAAATTTTGCATACAATTACATCAATTATAATGGAATATAATAGGTTTTGCTTAGGAATGGGTACGATTGATTATAATTATTATGGATTGTTAGAATATAATTTACACGGACATCGATTTTATGCTAAACAGATTAATTATGAGTAAATACATCGTACGCTAATGAAATTTTGCTTACACTCAGTTGAAAATTTATAAGCGTAATTTTCCCTCGAAACGTGCATGTAACTGCAATCTAATTCAAATTAGATGTTAGATCCGCTCGCGTGTTCGCATACATATGTAGGCGAGTACGCGAGCGGATCTAATATCTAATTCTAATTAGATTGATGTAACTATCAACTTATCGGAAGAGAAGTTAGCCGCTTTAATGGCTCTTTCATGCGTACAATGGTTGGAACTGGGATCCAGAGGAAGAATGAATTCTTCGTCTGGATCAGTTATCGAAGGAACTGTCGGAAAATCCGAATGTCCTTACTGTTTCTGTAGGCCATGCGTTATGGACAACATCGTCGGATACCGGGTATCTGACGGAGACAGTCAAATGGATACAAGGAAACTTAGAATAAAAAAATAATCTGCCTAAGTTTTCAATGGCTAACGTTCTCATTTATATAAGATAGATTTATCGAGCTTCAATTTTTACATGTTTGATTCATTAGATTTAATTATCAACGTTTCGATTAACCTGCACAAGAAAACTGACTACCATGAATTTTTCAATCTTACAAAAACGTACAGGTAATGCAGGCAACACAGATAACATCCTGTGTATTTGGGACGGTATATACAATGTACAAGTTAGATATTGAGGATGAATTTCATTTCATTTTAAAATGCCCTTACTTTATTGAATTACGCAGGAAATATATCAAGAAGTATTATTGGAAAAACCCATCTGTTTTTAAACTTATACAATTATTAAGTGTAAAAAATTTCAAAGAGTTGTGTAATTTGGGGAAATATCTTTACTGTGCCTTTAATTTACGTAATGATTTACTTATGTAGCATTCTTTGTCTATAAATTCACATCAGTATTGTGTAACATACCATATAATGTCATGCCATGCCATACTATACAATTGTTAACTTGTTTATTATTTTTGTAAACATGTATGCCATAAGACGTATGTCTTCAGCAATAAAGAATAATAAAAGTAGCAGGGTTTCCTCGGGCTCGGGTCTTCACACCTGCCTTAAATTAGCTCCGCCCCGCACTTAACTTACCTGAAGAAAACCGACCGGTTGAAAACCTCGGCCTTAAAATAACAATGCGTATGGGGAAGTATTAATTAACTATATTTACGTCTTAGGTTTGATGCAGCCATGACACGAGTAGAACTCGAACATGCGAATTCACGGTTACGAACCAAAGGGTATATCACTGAACTACCGCGATCGGTTCCATATAAGGACTAGTTGAACATACATATAGCTAGCAATGACGAATCTTGCGCCTGGAGACAACCCCCCCCCCCCCCCCCTTCACAAATATGATATAAATGTCGAAAAAAAGCATGAATGTACGTTTTAATTTGTCAGAGCGCACTTGTTTCAGGGGACCTCGCCCTCCCCCTGCAACCCCCTCCACCAAGGCCTTGCACTGGACTCACTAGAGATCTTAACGGGCCAGCAATTTACTGCATCCTTTCGTTCAGAATTATCTAGATCAGCCAGTGGTTAAAAAAGAGACTAGTTTGAATATGCTGATCACATTGATATTTAGACGCATAAAAGCGATAAATTATAATGGGGGGGGGGGGTGGGGGTGGGGGGGGGTGGGGGGGTTACGCCATTGCACTTAGCAAATACGGTATATTCCTGCGAAACGCGGCTCTTCAACATCTCGCGCATTGCCAAATTCGAAAAACGATAACTTAAGATTAATTCATTGAATAGTTGTAACAAACCAAACCCGATGTTAACAATTGGTGGGGACCCAAGGGCCGAATTAAACACAAAATAAACACTCCCTGGGACACAATACAAATGAAAAATTATACAATACAAATGGAAATTATAGAATACAAATGGAAAATTATACAATACAAATGGAAACTTATACAATACAAATGGAAAATTATACAATACAAATGGAAACTATAGAATACAAATGAAAAATATAGAATACAAATGAAAAATTATACAATACAAATGGAAATTATAGAATACAAATGGAAAATTATACAATACAAATGGAAACTTATACAATACAAATGGAAACTATAGAATACAAATGAAAAATATAGAATACAAATGAAAAATTATACAATACAAATGGAAACTTATACAATACAAATGGAAACTATAGAATACAAATGGAAACTTATACAATACAAATGGAAAATATAGAATACAAATGAAAAATTATACAATACAAATGGAAACTTATACAATACAAATGGAAACTATAGAATACAAATGAAAAATATAGAATACAAATGAAAAATTATACAATACAAATGGAAACTTATACAATACAAATGGAAACTATAGAATACAAATGGAAACTTATACAATACAAATGGAAAATATAGAATACAAATGGAAAATTATACAATACAAATGAAAAATTATACAATACAAATGGAAAATATAGAATACAAATGGAAAATTATACAATACAAATGAAAAATTATACAATACAAATGGAAAATTATACAATACAAATGGAAAATTATACAATACAAATGGAAATTATACAATACAAATGGAAAATATAGAATACAAATGGAAACTTATACAATACAAATGGAAAATATAGAATACAAATGGAAAATTATACAATACAAATGAAAAATTATACAATACAAATGGAAAATATAGAATACAAATGGAAACTTATACAATACAAATGGAAAATATAGAATACAAATGGAAAATTATACAATACAAATGAAAAATTATTCAATACAAATGGAAAATTATACAATACAAATGGAAAATATAGAATACAAATGGAAAATTATACAATACAAATGAAAAATTATACAATACAAATGGAAAATTATACAATACAAATGGAAAATATAGAATACAAATGGAAAATTATACAATACAAATGGAAATTATACAATGCAAATGAAAAATTATACAATGCAAATGGAAAATATAGAATACAAATGGAAAATTATACAATACAAATGAAAAAGATCAAATATTGCAACGTTTGACATGCCATAATTGCTGTCACTTCAACTCGATACATTTTCTAGAATCTCTCTTTTTCCAACAGAGCTTTCACGGATCCTATTGTTATAAAATAAATGCACAATGTGCGCAAAGGGAGATAACTCAATGTGCAAAATTCAACAAATTCATATTTTCCATACCAAATTTTTATTATAAAATGTTATTTGCCCATTGCTTTTTTCATCTGCATTATATCATTTATTTACCTTATTCTTAAATTTATATTTTATCTTTCATATGACTGGCTTTTTGCTCACGAGTTGGTCAAATTACACAGTAAAACTGCTCGGTCATTTGAGCCTAAATTATGAGCTGTGCTACAATAATAATACCATTTCCAGATGGATTTACATATTGATAAAAGAGCCATTCTCAGCAATAAAGGCCCTTATATTATCCAACAATATTTTTCAAAACACGTCATAATGGAAAAACGCAACGTCATATTTTACATACTTGTAAAGAAAAAAGTCATGGTTACCAACCACGAGTTGGTTTTCATCTTTGATTGACTGTAATATTTTAACGACAATCAACATTGCTCTAATAGTTTGAGGAATGTTCTCTATAGTTCACCCTTTAGCACCATTATACTTAAAGTTAAGCCCCCCCCCCTTTTTTTGCTAGGAACGGCTCATTAAAATCATTACTACTTTGTATCAACATGTAACATAAATTCCTTGTCAAATATTCGTGATATTTCAAATTGAAATGAAAATTTCCCAAAATTCCAATTTTCCTTGTTTTTTTTTTTAATATAAATAATTCGTTACTATGGAAACGAGTCACTTTTCAAAACAAGTGTAACAACATTTGTAAAGAGTTTATGTATTTCAATTGAATGATGACATTTATAGTGGAAACTTTTTCAGTGCGTGCCGCAATATTTTGATCGTTAGAGAGAATTGCTTTTTTAAAAATTCTCTAAAAAGAGATAGTATGCAAACTTCAACTTGAACCCATTTCAAACTACCGCCGCGGTGGCCGAGAAGTTAGAGCGTTCGCCCCGCATGCGGAAGGCCCGGGGTTCGAATCCCGGCCGCGACACACCTAACTCGTTAAAACAGGTAGTGACAGTTCCATCGCCAAACCGCTCGGCATTAGGTGTGAATGTCACGGGTCCTCGGAGATGATCTTAAAAACGGATGACCCTTTGTAGAACGCTAAATAACCCTCACTGCTCAATGGCCGTAAGTGCTGAGTATAGGACTAACTTGAGTGAAAAATTCTCGAGTGAGACGTTAAGCAAGATACAATCAATCAATCAACCATTTCAAACTAATTACTAATACATATTATTGTGTATTTTATGTGTAATTTTCTAAGACCCTTTAATTTTTTTACTTTAAATAAATCAATCTCCCAATTTAACAGACTATGCAGAAAATATTAAATGTTCATTATCACACGGGTGAACGCGTTATCGGCTATTCGGTTGTTATTGGACATTCGGTTCAATAATGTTGTATGTTTGGGAAACATAGGATAAGTTCATGGTTTTTATTGATAAAGACACATTTATTAGTGAATGAATTTTACATTTATTAATGATATTCTTGAATTTTATTGCATTGGTACCAAATTAATGCGCTTTATGACGTACATGTACAAATTAATGCGCTTTATGACGTACATGTACAAATTAATGCGCTTTATGACGTACATGTACAAATTAATGCGCTTTATGACGCGTCACAGTTCATGTTGATTTCAAAAATGAAAGTAGCAACTTTTGAAAACATTTTCCGACCATACTTTGAGTTGCATTTATTGATTCCTACAAATGATTCACTTCTGTAATGCCCATTGTTATTTTCCGAATAAGGATTTTTGCAAGAAGTATGACAGCACAAAGGTATAGGGATACATCAACATAGGTATTCAAAACTCGGACACGATGGAGGCGGTTCTTGTCATCCCCTCCTTTTGTTGTAATTAATGTATCGGGAGTTTGGATCTGCATGTATGAACTCATCTCTACCCCCCCTTCCTTTTGTAATTAACGTGTCAGGAGTTTGGATCTGTATGTATGAACTCATCTCTACCCCCCACCCCCCTTCCTTTTGTAATTAACGTGTCAGGAGTTTCGATCTGTATGTATGAGCTCATCTCTACCCCCCCCCCCCCTTCCTTTTGTAATTAACGTATCGGGAGTTTGGATCTGCATGTATTAACCCATATCTAGCCCCCCCCCCCCCCCCCCCCCCCCCCTTTGTAATTAACGTATCAGGATTTTGGATCTGCATGTATGAGCTCATCTCTAAAAAGTGAACTATTCACAATGTTATTGTTTTCTTGCAACATACTAACCCTCTAGTTATCCCGTGTCATCGTGTATTATGGTGCCTTTGAACTGTTCAGTTATAACCATTATACTCGTTACGTAGATATTCGACCGTTCTATATGTATGTATGTACAGCGTGTTAGATGAAGTCAAAGGGAAAGTGAAAGTAGAGTATGATGTTAACATACGCCCATGCACGGGTAAATGTGATAATGTGAACTTGGCCTTTTTGTTGGTTATCTTCATAAGGCACGGTTTTTCTTCCAAAGTAGTATGAAATAGCATTCTTTTCATCAAGTTGGATCCGCCTGTTGCTCGGACTATATTTGTATTAATGAAATCATATTGTTTTATAATTCATTTTCTTTAGTTTAAACAATATTTATTTGTAAATAATTCGATAATAATGTTAAGAAGCAATGTCTGATACATGTAATAAATTGAGAAACAAGCCAAAAGGCTTATATTAATCTCTCTCTAAACTATTTTCTTTATTTTACAAACTGCAAAAGAATTAAGAAAATGTCAAAGTTAATAAGTCTTTGTAGTCCCCCCCCCCCTAACTGTGGGAAGAGTGGATTGAACTATACTATATTTGTATCTGTAAATGATTGTATAGATGTAAAAAAAAAATTGAAACATGTACAAGTTGTATAAATTAACATGCATTGTACCAGATATCTCTAAATGATATAATTTCCAAATATTTACATTTCCAATGTTTAAATGATGAATGTGAACAATGTTTGGATATTGTTTAATATACTAGTCTACAATTATTTTAACGGATTGGAATATTCCGACCAAAACAAACAGTAAAATAACATGTAAATATAAAAACATATATGTATACATGTATATATATATATATATATATATATATATATATATATATATATATTAATTTTAAAATACGTGAAGGTATGAACGCTTCACGCCAGCATAAATAAAAATAAAATTAAATTAAAGAAATAATAATAATTCTAAAAAAACACAACCGCTAGATATTTATTGCTGAAATATCTTTCAATGCCTTTTATTATAACGGAGAGAAAATCCGCGGGTTCCGTGGATGAGTGGCCGAATACATGTGCTTTATTCTAGCCCCCCCCCCCCCTCCCCCGAAACCTCGGAAAAACAAGGAGCAGGTTTATTAGACTTCAGTTAGAAGTTAAAAAGCATTTTTGAATCAATTAAGTTTTATTACCTATTAAATTTTTGCAAACAATTAAACGCAGATGTATTCCCCAGAATAAAAGACCATGTACGGTTTGTAATAAAGAACAAATAGGAGATGAATTCATTTCATTTTACAGTGTCCAACTTTTTCACAATCAAGGAAAAAATACATAGACAATTTTTTTCATGAAAGACCAAATATTCTGAACTTCTCTAATTTATTGTCAACTCAAGACATGAAATATTAAGAAATCTCCGTGTTTCTATTACTCATGTATGTTTTAGATTGTCTGTTGTTCTTCGTAATTGTTCTTCTGCTACCTCTTAAACGTATTACTATTATGTTTATTTATACATACATTGTATATTATGTTCCCCTCTGGTATCTAAGAAAGTTGTATTGTTCCAAATCGGACGATTTTTCTTGCATGTACATTGTATTATATTTATTGTACTTCATGTACCGTTTAACATGGCTTGAACGAATAAATTGAATTGAATTATTATCAAATACTACGAAAGCTTATTGGTTTCATATAAAAAACACATCCCCCTATCTCGTAATTACGAGAAAAGATCTCGTTATTACAAGATAGTTATCTCTAAATTACGAGAAAAAGATCTCGTTATTAGGAGATAATTATCTCGTAATTACGAGAAAAATATGTAAATATTGCTCACATGATAGCTTTCATTATATTAGCTTTCCTCGCCTCATCCATTCAGTGTGTTTTGGATGCTGTTTTAAATATAAGAAATCACTTTCTATTCAAAGCCTGCCAAGTAGACCAATAGAACTTTTAGGAAGTTAACTTACCGAACGAAAGTTTATTCATGCATTTAAAGTACAAAGGAAAGAAAACGACGATTAATTATTGTAGGTTTCTGCACCATCAATTAATTAAATCAATTAAATTTACGATGATATAAGCTAATAATAAAGTTAAACTATCATAGTGCTTAGTGTAACTGTGTATGAATTTGAAAGTTCAAGATTCCTGTAATTCCATCGTTAAGTACACACTATGATGGTACATATTGTCGTTTGGAACATATCATCCTCGGCGACGATATGCACGTACCCTCACGGTACATATTGTCCATTGGTACATATACTACATATTGTCGCCGACGATAACATGCGCCGAGAAAAAGCATATTTTTTGCATCACGGTACATACTGTCGTCGGAGACAATAGACCAATGACATATATTGTCGCCGGCCGCGATAGATGGGAAGGAGGGATAACTATAGGTATTTCTGCAGAGAATATTTAGCTGTGGTTGGATGCTGAATTGTTTAATGCGAATGAATATTTGGAACTCTTGTACGATTCCAATACCATTTTCAATGGAGGCCGTGGTCGCTTTTTTGTTAATTTCATAAATGATTACATGTTTGACTTGTTTCATTTTATATATTGATAGATTTCAATTTAGAATATCTTTAATATGAAAATATCATTATTTTAACAAACCAATATCTAGTGCTTTAAGTGTATGCATCTTTTCTTA
>NC_079173.1:6552596-6610096 GCF_947568905.1 Ostrea edulis | reverse complement strand
CATTTTCGCCTTTCTTTAACTACATGTATATATGATATTTTGTTTTATACAGATATTCTGATATACAATTATAGTTTAAACACACGTAGACTCAAATTCTATTTTTTAAATATCGATTTAAAGTGGTCTTCATGTTGAAATGACCAACACATCAAAAACGAATTTCGTTCCCATGTTTTCCCCAATATTTATGAACCTGTCTAACATGAAACCTTTCAGTGTCAATAACTGCATGGCCTACCGGTTAGTGGTTATGAGTACATGCACCGGGTAAGACGTTCGTTTTACATACATACAGTATCGTTATTGAGTTCGAGACCCATATTTTCCTTTCCCGCTTTATTTTTGTTTATCATATCATGATAGAAATATTGATTTCAGTTCACTCCATAATAAGTTCTATTATTTGCAAGGTACGCATTAAAAAAACCCCCAATTATTCAGAGATCGCAGTAGTACTGCATAGTTTGTTTTCACTAATCTGCTTATTTGTGCACGGTTTGGATTACAAACGAAAGGCGGATAATCTGACGAATTTTAAAGATACCACAACAATATCACAAACGGATGGTTGTTCTTATAACAAATATAGTACGGCTCGTCAATCCTCATACAAGTAGAGTTCAATGATCATACACTAACTCACACAATTGTCAGTGCTGCTTTAAAGTTATATATCTTGATTAAATTGTTGAGTCGGCCGTTTTATGGGCAAGTTGTGCTCCGTCTCTTCTAAGGAAATCACCCAAACAGAAGCATATAAACACATAGCTTTAAAATAATGCATGTTTAATATATATAGGTAAAACTGAAAAAATTGAATACTTCCCGCCCTCCTCATTTCTTCAGACATTTTGTGTTCAGGTCTAGTGGTTATAATTTTTTTTACCGTACTCATACTCATACTCAAGCCATGTTTATTTTGAATATAACTCTGAGCAAGCTTCAAGCACACTCGAAATATCTTGCGCCTATACTCCATTTTAATAATGAGAATGATTTTATAAAAGTTTTATAACCTTCATGTTCGAGAATGAGTACGATTTAGAGCACGGGATTTCAGTGTGAGTATGTAAACGTGCTGAAAAAAGTTTTATAACCCCCAGGCCAGGTTGTATACTTTTATAACCTCCAGGCCAGGTTGTATACTTTTATAACCCCCAGGCCAGGTTGTATACTTTTATAACCCCCAGGCCAGGTTGTATACTTTTATAATATCCAGGCCAGGTTGTATACTTTTATAACCTCCAGGCCAGGTTGTATACTTTTACTCCGAATGAACCTTAAGGTAGCTCACTACACTAAAGCTTATATTTGTTTTGACACTACGTCACAAAATGGTGATTTACATGTTTTGTGAAATTATTTGTATCGATCGATTTGTTTGTATATCATCGTAGCTCAGTGGTTAAAGCATTGGGCTGGTGGATCAAAGATCTCGAGTTCAAGTCCACCAGAGTCTTTTGTTCATGTGTTGAAATATTTTTTTGGAAAATCATGTTTTTATCCTTTGCATATCTTCTGCCTACTTATTATATATCAAATATTTTATGATTAAACCAATTCGTACTGATTTGAGAAATTAGTTCAGGGTGTAGTGAGCCACCTTAAAAGTTCTAGTCGGTGGTTGAAACAAATGGAATCGAAAGTTACTGCATCAAATCAAATCGATCGGAACGAATGCATGTGTGAAAGTTGAAGATAACAAACAGTGATCAATCCCATAACTCCTATAAGGAATACAAAATAAAGAGTTGGGCAAAAACAGATACCTGGACAAACCAGAGACTGGATCAAATGCCAAGGAAGAGTAAACACCCCCGTCGACCGGTCACACCCGCCATTAGTTACTGCATGTCTTGATGAGGTAAACGGAGATACCCGTGGTCAAAATCAGAAGGGGGGGGGGGGATTCCTAACAGCGTTTGGGTACTGAGACTCCTTGCCCAAACACCGTGGGCTTTTGAATTTATTTCATAAATTGATAGGAATGACAACGATTGACCACTAGATCGAACACATGCTAAATATGTTTAAAGAAAACTTGAGACCACCGTAAAGTGCACAATTTTTACGTTCACAAATGATATTGACATCGCAACGTCTCATCACATATGGAAATATAGGTATGTCAGTTGTATTTTTAGCATTCAGTACGAACTTCAACAATGCACCTCGAACGGATTTTCCCCACTGTAGGAACTCTTGTGAATTAGCTATAAAGCCATTTGTTTTCATCCGGTGTAAAAAAAAATTTGTTTTTAACAACCTGGTATTGGTATCGAATACTTCACACTCACGGATTTTTCTTATGAGTCCTTACGGATCTCCGAGTCGTAGTCAATCGCAAGCATTCGTAAATCATTCGTCGTTATCCGTTAATAACTCGTCACAACTCGTACACACTCGTAAGAATCCGTGAAGATAGGGGCTAAGTTTTTGACATGTCAAAAAAAATTCACGATTGTCCACGGATTTCATTTCCCGTAAATAACCCGTAAATAACTTGTACCAATCCGTAAGTATCGTAAACTGGTCGCAAGAACACGTATACTGCTAGTAAGAATCCGTAAAAAACTCGTAAAAAGTTTTTTTTACGAATCTTTGCGGTTAGTTTACGATATGTTACGGATAGTTTACGAGTTGTTTACAGATTATTACGAAAGCCTAAGTGATATTTACGATTTTCTTCACGTCGGGTTACAATCGCTTTACGGATTGTTCAAAGTCATTACGAGCGCTTAATTTACGTATAGGCACGGTTACTTTACGAGTACATACTTAAACTTTACAATGTAAAACTTATACGGTACCAATTTTGATGCACCAGATGCGCATTTCGACAAATGATGTCTCTTCAGTGATGATCAACCGAAATGTTTGAAATCCGAAATAACAATTAATACCACCGTCACATTCACGGATTTTTCTTACAAGTCCTTCCGGATCTCCGACTCGTAGTCAATCGCAAGCATTCGTAAATCACTCGTCGGTATCCGTGTCTAAATCGTAACAATCCGTGTACTTTTACGGATTTGTGGAATACGTAAGGATCTGTAAGAAAAAGGTACCTTAGGGTTGGTGTTGGAAAACTGAAAATTTGGAATTGCTAAACATATCTATGTTTGCCTGTGTTTTTTGTTTACGTATATTTACTTATCAATGCACTCGTCCTTTTTTGTTTTACAGTGAAAGAAAAATAAAAACATCAAAAAATATAAACAGTAAGTCATTTCTATTCACAATATTTTTACGGATTAGGCGGTTAATATTAATTTCATTTTGATTTAGAATACACTTCGTAATATTTTGCAACGATCTCTTTCATTGTGAATGTACAGTGTAATTTACACCGATCTGTTTATCATCTTGAAAAACAGAGCTGTCAGAAGAGTTGAAACTGAAATTGTTGTACAGTCAGATAATGGTTCAAGCCCAGTATTCCGACGGTCCGATAGTCCGACGGGCCGGTAGTCCGACGGTCTGATAGTCCGACGGTCCGATAGTCCGACATGTTGACCATCACCAAAAATGTTAATTAATAGACTTAAAATTTATTCATGTCAGGCATTATTTTAAGGAAATTACCAGAAACCGCCAAAATCGGCACGGCCTGATTATAAATCAGACAATCAATTTCTGACCAAAATCATTCAAGTGAGAACTTACGGCGGCGTAGAAAGGCCATATATGAATATATTATTCGTTCGTACGAATTAGCTATTTGTTCGGACAAATTAGCAATTTGTTCCGACGAATTAGCTATTTGTTCGGACATATTAGTAATTCGTTCGGACGAATTACCGATTTGTTCGGACGAAATAGAAAATCGTTCGTACAAATTAACAATTTGTTCGGACGAATTAGCTATTTGTTCGGACATATTAGTAATTCGTTCGGACGAATTAGTAGTTCGTTCGGACGAATTACCGATTTGTTCGGACGAAATAGAAAATCGTTCGTACAAATTAGCAATTTGTTCGGACGAATTAGCTATTTGTTCGGACATATTAGTAATTCGTTCGGACAAATTAGTAATTCGTTCGGACGAATTATGGATTTGTTCGGACGAAATAGACATTCGTTCGGACAAATTAACAATTTGTTCCGACGAATTAGCTATTTATTCGGACAAATTAGTAATTCGTTCGGACGAATTAGCTATTTTTTCGGACGAATTAGCAATTTGTTCGGACGAATTTGTTATTAGCTATAAGGCAACGCCAATGCCGTAGTCAAATACCGTAAAGTGTTGGTAGGAGAGCACAAAACTTAGATTGGAGTTACATGCTAAAATGGGATTCAATTCCAAAATTTTCCACATAAACGTCATGAAGATGGCGACGGTAACCTACATTATCAACCCCAACCCCTGAAATAACAAGCTAAAAATGGTAGGAATCCCTACACCCTGCTCAGTCTTAAAAGTTTGAAGTAGGCCTCAAGTCTCTCTCTCTCTCTCTCTCTCTCTCTCTCTCTCTCTCCCATCCACGGGCAAAAGTTTGTTAAATGAAAATTTTCTGTATAACGGGGCATAACACAATCGATAAGGAAATCAATTTTTGTATGGGACGACAATAATGCAATTATGCACCAATCAGAGCCTATCTAACTTTTTCAACGCAAATCTGTATATCCGAATTTTATACCAATTTTATGGTATACCTTTCTTTATAGCAAATAACAATTTTTGAACAGAAATTTCTTGCACTAGAATTAAGGGGAGGATGTTATTAAACAACATTTGATATAAAGATGAGGATCTCGTTTGGGGTCCCAGAAGTGTAAGGAGGGGGCACATACATACTCTTGTCCCCACTCGTTACTTTTGAAAGTGTTAAGGGGACACGAGCAGGCGCGTGGCATCGTTTTTGAAAGGGGAAGGCTGGGGGCCAGCCAGAAAGGATTGGTGGGGGGGGGGGGGGGGGAGGACAGCCGAACCAAAAAGAGTTTTAACGTAAAAAAGAAGAAAGGGAAGTTTTTTTTTAAAAGTGGGGAAGGGATCAGACCCCCCCCCCTCCTCTGTTCCCACGTCCCTGACGAGTATCCGCTGTCAGCCCTGCCTACAAGCCTATAGATATTTGTATATATATGTATATCTACATAGCTCTCTATAAGGACACGATGAAAATGTTCCTTAAATTCAGCATACATACAGACAGACAGACATACATACAGACACACTCACAGCGAGTAGGAATGAATGAACCCACGGGTGGTGGAAAAAAGAATGAAGCGTAATCAACCGTGGCCTTCCGACGATGCCGAAATATATACATGTAGATGTAGGTGGGTACCTGTAAAGTGCGAAACGAAACGAAATCTACCGAAACGAAAACCCACCGAAATGAAACGAAACAGATTGTATAACCGAATTCTTTGATTAGAAATGGTATCTTAGGCCCCTGTGAAAATTACCACACATAAATAAAATTCGCTTCTCCTTTGATGTAGGCTTTCAGCTTGACTGATACACAGTTTTAAAAGCTGGAAAGGGGGGAGGTGGTGAGTAAGCAAAATGTACATATCCGAAGTTGATTAAATAACATGTGCAATTAGTTTCAGATCAATAAATTTCAGAACGGAGAGTTACAGTCTCAGAGGTCTGACGAAACACACTAAACAAGGGGTGGGGTCGCTGGCCTTGGATCCGCCTTTGGGTATAGATACATGTACATTGTTTCAAGAAACTGGTGTCTGAGAAATTTGAAAGCAGGAAGAGCTCTTAACCTTTTATTTTATCTCTAACTGCTGAGATGCGAGTACTTTCAATAATGGAAAAAGTTAGATAGTATACCATATTATATGAATGCAATTCGGTAAAATATATATACATGTGTTATTAAAAATTATTATTGATATGTAGTGAGTCTAAATATAACTCTATACATTTGTTTTGTTGCTAGGACGGGGAATTGAAAACGGGACGGAAAACAGCATTTTTTATGCAATAATATCAGGAGGAGGTCAGCATTTTATAAACCCAAAAGGCTTATGAACAAGGGAAGCAGAAATTACAAAGAGAACGGGAAGACATACTCAGAATCCACCGTTTGATATACTACATACAAATACACAATATCCACATGTATACATAGATTTGTCTTTAGAGCAAAAAATACTGAAACGTGTATTTATGCCGAAATGTAACCCTCTGTTCTGAAATTTATGGATCCGAAACTAATTGCACAGGGTATTCAATCAACTTCGGATATGAACTTTGTGCTTACTCACCCTCTTCCAACTTTTAAAACTTTGTATCTGTCAAGCCGAAAGCTTACCACATTGGGAAGGCGAATTTTATTTATATGTGGTAACTTTAACAGGAGCTTAAGATACCATTTTTAATTATTATAATTAATAGAGTTCAGTTATACACCACTTTTAATTATTATAATTAATAGAGTTCGGTTATACAATCTGTTTCGTCTCGTTTCGGTGGATTACGTTTCGGTAGATTTCGTTTCGTTTCGTTTTGCACTTTACAGGTACCCGATGTAGGTTGAACCCGTTCAAAGTTTTCCGACTGTGCGATGTTTTGCTCTTGTGACGTAAAAAATCGCTCTGGCACACGGCACTTAATCCTGTTTTCTGCTGCCTATAACATGGCGATCTCTTATATGTGGCCACAAATTATCGGAGTTTCGGACTATCGGACCGTCGGACTACCGGACCGTCGGACTATCGGACAGTCGGAATACTGGGCGGTAGAGATGAATGTAAAATAAATGTCGTTTAGACTGCCTGTGTTATCTTTATAAAGTATACATGGTATATAAATAATGTACGCATCGGATGATTTATAATCAGCAAATATATTTCCCTTGCCTTCCCGTTAATACAAACTACTTGTAACACTGCCCTGAATTTTTATATGCCCTGGAGTTCCCGTGGGGATCCGGTTTAGAATAGGTCCTCAGTACCCCTTGCTTGTCGTAAGAGGCGACTAAATGGGGCGGTACTTTGGATGAGACCACAAAATCCGAGGTCCCGTGTCACAGCAGGTGTGACACGATAAAGATCCCTCCCTGCTCAAAGGCCCTAAGCGACGAGCATAGACTTAAATTTTTGCAGCCCTTCACCGACAGTGGCGATGTCTGCATGAGCGAATATTCTCAAGAGGGACATTAAACAATATACATTTACAATCAATCAATCAATATGCCCAGGAGAGGCGGGCTATGAATTCAATTCAATTAACCTATTATCGCATACAAAGTGTAGAGAAATGTAACATCGCCGTATCGATCTAAGAGAGGTGACCATATCTCCTAGTCCTCTGGATAAAGTACACTGAAGTTCGTTTACAAGTTTATTTACACAGCATTAAAGTTCACAACAAACATTCTAGAATCACACACATTTTCATGTAAAGTAATCCACAATCCAACACACATCCCCCTTTCTTATGTTCACTACTTTACTCTCTACTACTACTGCTACTACCACTACTACTACTACTACTACTACTACTACTACTACTACCACTACTACTACTACTACTACTACTACTACTACTACTACTACTACTAATACTACTACTACTGCTACTACTAATACTACTACTACTGCTACTACTACTACTACTACCACTACTACTACTACTACCTCTACTACTGCTGCTGCTGCTACTACTACTCTACTATACTACTACTACTACTACTACTACTACCACTACTACTACTGCTACTACTACTACTACTACTACTACTACTACTACTACTACCTCTACTACTGCTGCTGCTGCTACTACTACTCTACTATACTACTACTACTACTACTACTACTACCACTACTACTACTACTACTACTACTACTACTGCTACTACTACTACTACTACTACTACTACTACTACTACTACCTCTACTACTGCTGCTGCTGCTACTACTACTCTACTATACTACTACTACTACTACTACTACTACCACTACTACTACTACCACTACTACTACTACTACTACTACTACTACTACTACTGCTGCTGCTACTACTACTACTACTACTACTACTGCTACTACTACTACTACCTCTACTACTGCTGCTGCTGCTACTACTACTCTACTACTACTACTACTACTACTACTACTACTACTACTACTACCAACACCACTACTACTACTACTACTACTACTACTACTACTACTACCACCACTACTACTACTACTGGTGCTACTACTGCTCTACTACTACTACTACTACTACTACTACTACTACTACTACTGCTAATACTACTAATACTACTACTACTACTGCTGCTGCTACTACTACTACTACTACTACTACCACCACCACTACTACTACTACTGTTGCTACTACTGCTCTACTACTACTACTACTACTACTACTACTACTACTACTACTACTACTGCTAATACTACTAATACTACTACTACTACTGCTGCTGCTACTACTACTACTACTACTGCTGCTACTACTACTACTACTACTGCTACTACTGCTACTGCTGCTACTAGTACTACTACTACTACTACTACTGCTGCTGCTGCTACTGCTGCTGCTACTACTGCTGCTGCTACTACTACTACTACTACTACTACTGCTACTACTACTACTACTACTGCTACTGCTCCACTACTACTGCTACTGCTCCACTACTACTGCTACTGCTCCACTACTACTGCTGCTGCTGCTGCTCTAGACTGAGAAGATCCCCCTATATATAGCCACTGGGCATTGCTCGCGAGGAGGAATGCATTTTTGCCCATTAAATATTTATACGACATTGTTCGAGAGGAGCAATGTTATGTAACCAAATGACTAGCGCTATGAAATATAAACAAAACACAATGAATAATGAAGTAATTTTAATACCGCTACAGAAACACAAGCATATTAACATATGTACAAGTTTTGAGTAACATGCTACTTGTTTTAAAACGGAGCGAATATTACATGTGTTGAATGCACCTGTGATCAGTAGAGAGAAGGAATAAGCATTTAGCTATATTCAAATGCAAACGGAAACAAATGTGTAGCCAAAGTCTATCTCGGTTTTAGTTTCTCACTATATATGTTATTAGGGAAAAACAACGTGTGCCATTCAAACTCATTCACAGATAGCATGAATCTTTAGAAGATCGAAGATGCCAGCACTGAAGGAAAACTAAATGAGGCGCGAAAAACGTGAACATTAAAAAAACAAACCAAATGAGGCGCGAAAAACGTGAATATTAAAAAAATACTAAATGAGGCGCGAAAAACGGGAATGTTAAAAAAAACTAAACAAGCGCGAAAAACGGGAATATCAAAAAAAGAAGAAAATAAGACTAAACGAGCGCGGAAGACGGTAATAAAATATCGATTCTGTAGGAAAAAAATTATTCATGGATAATGTCAATTAAGAAATACGTGAGTGTATGAACTGCAGCACTTCACGCCAGTAAACTTTAGGAAGCGTGTTATCATTCAGAACTGTCGGAATTCCCAGTCATTATTGTAAACTTTAGGAAGCGTGTTATCATTCAGAACTGTCGGAATTCCCAGTCATTATTGTAAACTTTAGGAAGCGTGTTATCATTCAGAACTGTCGGAATCCCGAGTCATTATTAGATAGAGGTACTGATTGTGTATTCATATATACAAATCACAGAGTATTGGATGACGACATGTAAATCTATATACAAATCACAGTGTATTGGATGACGACATGTAAATCTATATACAAATGACAGTGTATTGGATGACAACATGTAAATCTATATACAAATCACAGTGTATTGGATGACGACATGTAAATCTATATACAAATCACAGTGTATTGGATGACGACATGTAAATCTATATACAAATCACAGTGTATTGGATGACGACATGTAAATCTATTAATTATATACCCATCAATGTATCGTTCGTTGATACTGTGGATTTCACAGCGTGTGATCCGGTTTTCCGGATCACCGCACTGTGGTTTTCTGATTCCGTATCAGTATCCTCTGAAACTGATGCCGTCACAATCACGTCACAATGCATCAACGCAACGTTATTTGTGGAAAATATTGACCGCGTCACAAAACAAAACTACGTACACAAAACATAATTTCATGGTATGTCTGTGTTTTTGATAATTTGGATTACATTTATCATCTTATAAATGTGGGTTTAAAATGCAGAAGGGGGTATATAATAAAGTTATCATTACTACAGTAACTTGATCCGAAGAGTTGGATCACGTCTCGTTGACAGGCGCGGATCATCAGATCAAACTCGACGCTTCGCGTCTCGTGTGATCTGATGATCCGCGCCTGTCAACTCGACGTGATCCGACTCTTCGGATCAAGTTACTGTAGTAATAATATATATATACAAACCACAGTGTATTGGATGACGACATGTGAATCTATATACAAATGACAGTGTATTGGATGACGACATGTAAATCTATATATACAAACCACAGTGTACTGGATGACGACATGTAAATCTATATACAAATCACAGTGTATTGGATGACGACATGTAAATCTATATACAAATCACAGTGTATTAAAGATTTTCTTTGCAGTAATTTACTTTTAATTTCGTTTCAAATCCCGTAGTAGAAACGACGGGGGGGGGGGGGGGGGGGGGGGGGGGAGTTGTAATCGTGCTATGAAAAATGCTGAAACTTGAACGATTTTGATAGATATTTTTTATATTTTGAAACTGTCCCATCAGATACACCTCTAAATCCCGATAATCTATCTACAATGAATACCCTGTCTACAATGATAAATACCAATTCAGTGTGTCAGGGCATAATGACATCTCCCCAGTATATCAAGGCATAATGACATCTCCCCAGTGTATCAATGGCATAATGACATTTCCCCGGTGTATCAAGGCATAATGACATTTCCCCGGTGTATCAAGGCAAAATGACATCTCCCCGATGAATCAAGGCATAATGACATCTCCCCAGTATATATCAAGACATATTGACATCTCCTAGTGTATCCAGACATAATTACATCTCCCCAGTGTATCCAGACATAATGACATATCCCCAGTATATCCAGACATAATGCCATCTCCCTAGTGTATCAAGGCATAATGCCATCTCCCCAGTATATCAAGGCATAATGACACCTCCCTAGTGTATCAAGGCATAATAACATCACCCCAGTGTATCAAGGCACAATGCCATCTCCCCAGTGTATCAAGTCATAATGACATTCCCCCAGTGTATCCAGACATAATGACAAATCTCCAGTATATCAAGACATAATGACATCTCCCAAGTGTAACAAGACATAATGACATCTCCCAAGTGTAACAAGACATAATGACATCTCCCAAGTGTATCCAGACATAATGACATATTCCCAGTGTATCCAGACATAATGGCATCTCCGCAGTATATCAAAGCATAACATCTCCCCAGTGTGTCAAGACATAATGACCTATCCCCATTAACAATGAAGAACGACACGAACAACAGTGTATTGTCAAATTTTCAGGACAACCTGTCCCTTCCTCAGCACGATAGAATATTTACATAGAAAAAAAAAACTAAATAGAAAAGGAAACTAAAATTACAACTAAACTACAAAAGCTGACAAAAAAACAAAACGTCTACATATTAAAATCATTGAGTGTAATGTGTGACAATAAAAAAGTTTGTTCCCATCGGACGCCAAGACAGATCTGAACTGACTCGTCCTACGTTGGATCAAGTCAAAAACAAAAAACGAGTTAACTAATCAGTATCCTTAAGCGGTATGTTAACTCGTTCTAGTGACGGCTTATAATGAGTATTTCGCACCTGGAGGTGTAATAACTAGTGCTGATTGGTTGATTATTGTTTTACGTCCCTCTCGAGAATATTTCACTCATATGGAGACGTCACGAGCAGGGACAAAAAGGGTGACAGAGGGAACGCTGCCAACTATCGCCCTGTCTCGTTGACTTCAATTTGTTGCAAACTCATGGAGCACATAATACACAGTAACTTCATATCACATCTTGAAAAGAATAACATTTTGTCCACGTACCAACACAGATTTAGAAAGAGATCATGTCAGTCACAGCTAATTATTACTATCCAAGAGCTAGCAGATGCACTCAACTCCGGAGAACAAATGGATTGCATCCTACTAGACTTCTCCAAGGCATTTGATAAAGTGCCTCACCAACGCCTGCTCAACAAATGCCAATACTACGGAATCCGAGGAAACACACTTAATTGGATTACCAGCTTCCTACAAGGCAGAACACAACAGGTACTTCCGGATGGGAAGAAGTCAGAAACATCTAAAGTCCCCTCAGGCGTGCCCCAAGGAACTGTGATGGGGCCGCTACTCTTCCTGATATACATTAATGACTTACCTGAATTAGTATCATCAAGAGCCAGATTATTCTCAGACGACTGCTTACTGTACAGAAAGATCAGTACAACAGAGGATGCAAGACTACTCCAAGAAGATCTAGACAATCTGTAAAAGTGGGAAGACACTTGGCTGATGCAATTCAACCCAGACAAATGCGAAATACTGAGAGAACTTTACCAACAAGAGAAAACCCATCACTACTGACTACACCATCCATGGAAAATCACTAGCTACAGTAAAATCAGCAAAGTATTTAGGTCTTAACATCAGCTACAACCTATCATGGAACACCCACATACATGTAGAAACAGTAATTCAGAAGCCAAACAACATCAATGCATTCCTTAGAAGAAACATCAACACATGTCCTAGTAAGATCAAGGAGCAATGTTACATCACCCTAGTGAAACCAGTGATGGAATATGCATCAGTGATCTGGGACCCAGTGACACAGTCAAATATCAACAGACTACAAATAGTGCAAAGAAGAGCTGTACGTTTTGTGACTGGAGACTACAGAACCACCAGTAGTGTGACCAGTATGATGGAACGATTGCAATGGGAGACGTTACAACAACGAAGACATATATAGCAAAAGTCATCATGCTATACAGGATCATACACCAACTCATAGAGATACCAACAACTCATCCCATTCCTAGAGTGGGCACAGTAACAACCCGTGGACATGACATCCGTTTCCGTGTACCCTACTCTAAGACTAAGGGCCACCAACAGTCATTCTTCCCATCTGCCATCCGTCTTTGGTATGACCTACCAACAAGAGCTGTCACCGCTTCCACACTGGATGGATTCAAAGACAGCCTCCAGATGACCGCCCTTCCATAATACCATAATGGTTTAGCTGTACATACTACCATACCAGCTATGGCTTTTAACCGCACCTGCACCTGATGTATATATTCACTGTACAGTTTGCTAGCACGGTGGTTCCCATGGGCATTTGTAAATAGTCATCTGCGACAGTACACCAGAGGTGGTATGCAGATTATTGGAAGAAGAAGAAGGGAGGGCTCTTTATCGTGCCACACCTGCTGTGACACGGGACTTTATCGTGCCACACCTGCTGTGACACGGGACTTTATCGTGCCATACCTGTTGTGACACGGGACTTTATCGTGCCACGCCTGCTGTGACACGGGACTTTATCGTGCCACACCTGCTGTGACACCGGACTTTATCGTGCCACACCTGCTGTGACACGGGACTTTATCGTGCCACACCTGCTGTGACACCGGACCTCGGTTTTTGCGGTCTCATCCGAAGGACTGCCCCATTTAGTCGCCTCATACGACAAGCAAGGGGGTACTGAAGATCTTAACCCGGATCACCGCGGGATTAACTAGTGTTGAACTGTGACGGAAAATAAAATATTGTTTTATTGATAAATTATGAATTTAAGATTGAATTCGACTCGGAAATATTTAAAGTCGGCCCGAGAATGCCGTCTCCAGCTGAAGGCGGCGAAATTTCCAGTGTTACGTAATGGCACCGGTTCTGACGTTTTCCTGGCACGGTAAATATCAAAATCATAAAAAAGCCAGGAAAACGTCAGATATTTCGGACTAGGGTTATCCTTGGTATTTATGTTTGTATGTATATACCGAATAAACATTTATTTTATAAAGACCAATCTGATATACAAATTGCAGTATTATCGATTTTCTGAAGGCCCAAAATACCCGGGGTTATTGTCTAATCTAGTGTTCTTGAGATCTGTCTGCACTAAAGCCACCCGGCGCTGATTGAAATAAGAGAACTCTGACAGAATAAACAAACAGGTGAAAAATTAACTACGACTCTAGTCAAATTCACAGCACGAGCATTGGGGTAGACTCAGAATTAAAATGTATGTATACATATCATTTGTCATTTACAAATTAAATAACCGGGGTGGGGGGTTATGATGTCCGGATAGGGCCATTTGCAAAAGCGTGACTGCGTGTTAGTCACAACACGCCGTCGCGCCAACAAACAAAGCACCTTCGCGCTCTCACGCCAACAAGCAACACGGCCGGTGCGAATGCGTGTTGCTTGTTGGCGTGAGAGCGCGAAGGCAAGTTGCTAATTGGCGTGGCGGCGTGTTTTGACTAACGCTCAGTTACGCTTTTGCAAATGGCCCCAATCTAATTAAAATCAGATCCTAGAATACGCTCACAATCGCTACAATACTTACGCAGAGTATACGGCGCGGATCTAAGAAGTCTGATTTTAATTAGATTGCAAATGGCCCTATCCGGACACCATTAAGGGGGGGGGGGGGGTATGTTCAACGGTTTTAAATAAAATTCTGCTTGTCTTCCTGTGGCTTATTTTGTATCTGAATATTTCGAAAAAAAGTTTCAACCTCAAAGATCAACCTTACAGCCAAAGCGTAAAAAATTATGGCGTAGATCCACTTTTACCATTTAAAATCTGTATAATTCCGAAATTAGCCCCAGTCCCCGAAATATGTCTAAACCGTACTGAAGTAGCCTAAGTTGTTAACTCACTCTAGAATCCCCGACCGGCCGGGTCTTACAGTCCCGGCACGCGCATAAAAAAACCGGTCTGGTCTAAACACGTAACTCTAATAGAATACTAATGATAGAAATAAGATGATAGACCTAGATGTACGCTGATATTTTGAAATGATAATTTTTAGCTGAGCACTACATAATTTACAGTGGCGGATCTAGTTGGTGGGTTTTATTTTAAAATTATCAACCAAACATTTTCAGTAATTTGCTATTTTGCGGTCTTCGATTCACCTCCCCTTTTGAGAGAATTTTCTGGATCCGCCAATGATTTTGTTTTTAAGAAATACAACTCTTTCCATGTTCGTTTCATGCCCCGAAAAATCTAACAGAGTTGTCTTTCTTTATGAAGCAGAAGACACTTGCTGTGAAAACGGAAATGGATGCCGAATCTGAAGAACAGTTCATTTTAGGGATATTTGCAGGTACTTAGTGAAAATGACTGTCGGGTACAGTGCTATTAGGTATTACTGAACATATCGTCTTGTTAATTATCTATATGTGAGTTGCATAAAACAAATATATGGGATTGTCAACCTTTACTTGGCCTAACCACAGGCGGCAGTGAGGTGCTTGGGTCATAATTATATGAATACACACCTAACCTTATACACATATATATAAATATGCATTCATATAGTATGACGCAAGCACATGTGGGTCTAAGGTAACTTTGAGCGTGTTTACACTAGTGGCGGATCCAAGCAATATTGGAAGGGGTGGGACCTATATGTGTATTTTTTTCCACCCAAAAACACAGGTGCTTGTGGACAGGACTTCCGGTACCCCCCTTCTTTTATTTTTAAATGTTCAATTCCTTGGGTATTTCGGACCTATTATTGATAAAATATGTAACTTCAGAGGTTATCTACATTAGCTACACGAAAAGGAAAGAGAATACCGATCAAAATATTTCAAATCGGTTGTGCATCTCTCCACAATAATGTGCACACTTACACATTATTGGAACCATACCACTTTTAATATATCCAAATATACTATCATTGTAAACTCTTAACCCTATACGATATGATTTGGATCATAATGGTGTTGACACAATCCCCCCCCCCCCCCCCCCCCCCCCCAAATAACCTACATGAGTTGACTTTATTGTGTTTGCAAGACATTGCTGATAAGCAGTAGAGAGTTTCAACCAAAACGTCGAATCATGTATGTTCTTCGGAGAAAGGTGGGGGCCTGAACCCCTGTGATTAGGTCATACTGAAGAGATCGATGTTTGATTATAATTATCTAAAATGATATTGGGAGTGGGGTAGGGGTAGAAGCGGGTAGTTGTTTTTTATCACAATGTGAACTATACACAAAATATGTGTGCGATGCATGCACAAGTGCTGGTTGTTGATATTTGTTTAATCTTATATTTAAGTTATAACATAAAGTTTTGACATTCCTTTATCAATTAATTTGTCCCCCCCCTACTTTTTAATCGAATTTGGATCTGATCATATGTAAGGGGCTTGGTAAACTATTTTGTTTCTTTTTAAAAAACGAATGTTAGCCAATGCTATATAGTTGGCCTTATAACTGAAATGTGGAACATTGTCAATATATTGTGCTTTCATGGTTCTTTCTGATTTCCATGATAAATTACCTACCCAACACTATGAGGGATGTGCTAGTCTTTCCACAACCGACTTGACCAGTTAAATGAAATTACATGTAGCTAGACTTGATTACTATGATCGGTATTCTCTTCCCTTTCCGTGTAGCTAATGGTATTCGGAAGACCTCGTCTCGGGTTTTCTCGTTCTAAAAATAGTTGGCTGCGACAGAAATATTCCAGCATTACAACTTCCGTTCGTTATAGTCAGAAATGAGAAGTAGCGAGGTCAAAACGATGAAATTGAGCGATGTGAAGTAATTATTGCGCACCAAATAGCGATGCATTTAATCCACGAATCATCAGTAGATTTAGAATGACCGTTCTTTTCAGTTGGTATATGCATTATTGGTGTTTTTTCAATAGGATTTCTCAGCGAGGTGTAGATTTTTTCAACATGTCGCTGGCTGAGTTGCACACCTTGTTCATATATTATGATCGGTGATATGACATTTTTAAAAACGGTTTCTATGCGAGATTTGTGTATTCCATTGAAATAGATAACCTCTGAAGTTACATATTTTATCAATAATAGGTCCGAAATACCCAAGGAATTGAACATTTAAAAATAAAAGAAGGGGGGTACCGGAAGTCCTGTCCACAAGCACCTGTGCCCAAAAATGGGATAAAGACAACGAAATTAGAAAAATAACTTTCTTTAAAAAAAAATACTCAACCAGGAATTTATCAGTTTTAAGATATTTTTGTACCACTCCTATTATACGACCTAACTGACTCTTATTTGGAGCAGTACAAAAATAGAATTCATAAATATTGAAAATCTTTTTCTCAAGAACCACTGGGGTACAATATGGCATTTGATGTAAAGGTTCAAAATATTTGATACTCTAGGAGTAAGGACTATTAAAGGATTATAGGAAATTTAAATTCATGCACACCAATGTGACCATCACCCATTACTGTGGGGGAGTATAGGAGTCTAAAGGTTTATGTAGAAATGTATTTCAAAAGAATTCTTTCAACATACATTCAAAATCCACACCTGACATATAATTTTTTAAGTTGTAATGCCATATCCACATGTAGACTAGTGTAGATTCCAGTTTGTAGACACAATGATCTCAGATGGGGGCTGCAAAAATATGGACATACAAAAACTTGTGCGACCAGTAACGCCCATCAAGTCTCTGTCATAAAACTTCTGAAGAATCGCAATGGTTATTGATATGTATAGATAAATCAATATACATGTATCCCCATGAAGTGTACATTCAAGTTTGTTCATACCATAACTCCTGAGGTCAGGGTGAGGTCACTGTTTTCTTCTAAGATAAATTTTCTATTTTGGAACCACAAATTCAAATTCATTTTACAAATAGATATGCAAGCAACATCTTGTACATTAAATTTGCGCACAACATAACTCTTGGGTTCAGGGTGGCATCATGAATTTGTTCACAACATGTTTCTTTGGTTCAAAGTAGGGTCACAAGTTTGTTCACAACACGACTCTCAGGTTCAACTTACAAGGTGGAGTTGCAAGGAAGACACACAGATTTGAGATTTTTATGTTAAAGCTGTATGACCCGATGTTCATGTATTATTTTTGTACATAATTACTTTAAAGCAGATTAATTACTTTATAAAGTTATTAACTTTCCCTTAATTACATGATTGAAAACATCTGCATGTAAAAGAAAACAGTGCGAATATTATTTAGAAAGTAAATATAGTGGCTACATATATAAATCACCCCATAATAGACGTCTATAAATAGACCCACGTGCGTCAGGGGAATCCCAACACGATATGTTAACTCATACGCAACTGTCTAGTAAGGCTGAAAGAGCGTAAAACAATGAATTACTAAGAGGTATTTGACATTTCTATTTCTATTAAATAGAAAAAATAGTTTCTGATTTTGTATATGTAGTTGAATTAGTTTCTGACTCTGTATACAGTTGAATTAATGTCTGATTTTGTTTACAGCTGAATTAGTGTCTGATTTTGTTTACAGTTGAATTAGTGTCTGATTTTGTATACAGTTGAAATAGTGTCTGATTTTGTATACAGTTGAATTAGTGTCTGATTTTGTATACAGTTGAAATAGTTTCTGACTTTGTATACAGTTGAAATAGTTTCTGATTTTGTATATGTAGTTGAATTAGTGTCTGATTTTGTTTACAGTTGAATTAATGTCTGATTTTGTTTACAGTTGAATTAATGTCTGATTTTGTTTACAGTTGAATTAGTGTCTGATTTTGTTTACAGTTGAATTAATGTCTGATTTTGTTTACAGTTGAATTAGTGTCTGACTTTGTATACAGTTGAAATAGTTTCTGACTTTGTATACAGTTGAAATAGTTTCTGATTTTGTATATGTAGTTGAATTATTGTCTGACTTTGTATACAGTTGAATTAGTTTCTGATTTTGTGTACAGTTGAATTAGTTTCTGACTTTGTGTACAGTTGAATTAGTTTCTGACTTTGTGTACATTTGAATTAGTTTCTGACTCTGTGTACAGTGGAAATAGTTTCTGACTTTGTGTACAGTTGAATTAATGTCTGATTTTGTTTACAGTTGAATTAGTGTATGATTTTGTTTACAATTGAATTAGTGTCTGACTTTGTATACATTTGAAATAGTTTCTGACTTTGTATACAGTTGAAATAGTTTCTGATTTTGTATATGTAGTTGAATTATTGTCTGGCTTTGTACATGTATACAGTTGAAATAGTTTCTGACTTTGTGTACAGTAGAATTAGTTTCTGACTTTGTGTACAGTTGAATTAGTTTCTGACTTTGTGTACAGTAGAAATATATTCTGCCTTTATGTGCATCATAGTTAGTTTCTGACGTTTTGGAATTAGTTTCTGACTTCATGTGCAGTTCGATTAGTTTCTGATTTTGTATACAGTTGAATTATTTTTTTTCTGTATAAACAATTGAATATGTGGCACATCCATTGGAAGCTATAGTAAATCTAGTAAAAGCAAATTAAGTATCTAATGTGGTCATTAATTGCTAAACGAGATATTCTGGACTCATTATAAAAGGTAGTTGAATAAATATCCTTAACCATTATCTTTCTTTGTTTACAGTGGAGCCAAAGTTCACTCACTTCGGAGAAATAATAAATGGCGTTGATATGAGAGGAGAAGTCGCTCTTTTGACCCGTAACATAAAAATCCGAGGTGCTCCGGCTTCCAACAGCAAGAACATAAAAATCCGAGGTGCTCCGGCTTCCAACAGCAAGACGCTTGGAGGGCATATCAAGGTGATGTCCAAAGGTCGATAAAAACACCGCATTACAATGCTGCACTGTAAAATGTAGGATTTATAGGAAAATGTCCACTTAGAGAAATGTAGAGTCATAGTTTGTTTACATCACCACCCTTGTAGAGTCATAGTTTGTTTACATCACCACCCTTGTAGAATCATAGTTTGTTTACATCACCACCCCTGTAGAGTCATAGTTTGTTTACATCACCACCCTTGTAGAGTCATTGTTTGTTTACATCACCACCCTTGTAGAGTCATAGTTTGTTTACATCACCGCCCTTGTAGAGTCATAGTTTGTTTACATCACCACCCTTGTAGAGTCATAGTTTGTTTACATCACCGCCCTTGTAGAGTCATAGTTTGTTTACATCACCGCCCTTGTAGAGTCATAGTTTGTTTATGTCACCACCCTTGTAGAGTCATAATTTGTTTACATTGACACCCTTGTAGAGTCCTAGTTTCTTTACATTGACTCCCTTGTAGAGTCATAGTTTGTTTACATTGACACCCTTGTAGAGTCATGGTTTCTTTACATCACCACCCTTGAGCCCAGGGTAGGGAGGATGCACTATTTCCACCTGTAGAATTTTGTTGTGGGGCACAACATCAAAAGTTTATCATGTGTATTAGTCTTGTAGATTCGTGATATGTTGTACGGTGTGACCGTTGAGACGAGCGAAGCCCATTAACATCTTGCAACACGACTTATAGACATTTTATCCGCCTCTTCATTTAACGCGGGAAATATAACGCGGTGGATGTAAACAATTACGAATTGTGACGTCATATTAGCTGCAATGTTTTTCCTTCTTCTCTCAAATCAAGCAAAAACAAAACGTCTGAAGCTATCAGAAAACTTGTCTGGAATTTAAAAACGTTGATGGTACTTTCTAAACAATCTGATTATTTTAATTACGGGATTGTCAATGAAGTATACCCCAGTGACGGCGACATTTTTCCATAAGCATTATGGGTAATACTCATCATTTTTCAGCTGATGAAGAGCAAATCACGTGACTCGTATGTGTAATCATTGGAGCGAGCTCGTCGCGTCGCAAAGCGACGCGAGCTTCGCTTGCTATGAAGTTTGTTTACAATACATCATGACCCCAGGGTAGGGGGGATGCACTATTTATACCTGCGGGGTTTCGTTGTGGGGCACAGTCCATTAAAAATGTATCATTTTGTGTAAAAATTAAAATCATATTACTATCAAAGAATAATTGAAAAACTAATGATTTGTATCTGAACAATTAGAATGATGCTCGGGATGTCTACTTTTTTGTCTGAACAATTAGCAGTGGCGGATTGAAGGGGGACGCAGCCTGCGCCACCCCCCCCCCCTTAAATTTTTCAAATTTAAGGTAAATCGTGGTATCTTGTTTAGAAAAATGTACTAAACGATAAAAGAGCAATGATTTCTTCCACCCCTGCAGAAATAAATGACAAAATCTTTTGATTGCTTGAATTATTTCATTGGGAGAACTTAATTTTTTTTCCAAAATCCCTTAAAATTTGCGTCATTTTATTAATTTCATCTTATAATATGATGATAGAAAATAGTACAAATGACTATAAATAGGAGTCATATTTCAAGCCCTATGAAATCTGTAAAATCCAGGAGCTTCTGGGGGCTTTGCCCCCTGGGCCTCAACCAGAGCTTTTCCCTGGATCCACTGGGGCCTCCAGACCTCATAAAATGGCGTCCCCGTAACCGCAATTCCTGGATCCGCCCCTGATTAGAGTGATGCTCGGGATGTCTACTCTTTTGTCAGGGCTCGAAATTAACATATGCCCATCAGTCTGTGACAGGTTAAAAGTCTGGAGGACTGACCGACATTCGTTTTAGTCAGTCTGATGGGACTGGTTAATTTTCTAAAGCATCATTTTGGAAAATATACTTATGAAATCTTATACACACATTTGGCATGCTTCTGTAGATATCAGACGAACCCGATTAGTAAACATAAATCTCACATAAGTGTTACAATATTGTCAGAGACATATCGAGTTAAATTTCATTTTAATAACATTAATGAAATGTTTAATTATTTCTGGAAAAATCTGTTGGACTGGTAAATTTTCTGCGGACTGGTTGAATTTAATTACCCCATCAGTCCGGCTGCACTGGTGACATAAATAGTTAGCTTTAAGCCCTGTTTGTTTGAACAATTAGAATGATGCCCGGGATGTTTACGTTTTTTGTTTGAACAATTAGAATGATGCCCGGGATGTTTACTTTTTTTGTTAACAATTAGAATGATGCCCGGGATGTCTATTTTTTGTCTGAACAATTAGAATGATGCCCGGGATGTCTTTTTTTTTGTCTGAACAATTAGAATGATGCCCGGGATGTCTATTTTTTGTCTCGGGCTCGTGATCCTGTCTGCATTATGAATTGCTTGTTTTTTGTTTGTGAACTGAGATGTTGATGTGTTTTATTCGAATCGTGTTGTCCATATCTTATCTAGGATGTTGTCCTCTAAGCTAATGGTGGGGATCGTAGGAGCTACCCTGCACACAGACATTGAATGGAGCTGTCTGGTCCATTATCAGAAGAGTGGACAGCACTGTGCGTCCGATCGGAGAAGTTTCTCGAGAAGCATTACGAGGTACAGGGCTACATTATTTTAAATTATGCATACATTTGTACTTCCTGGTGACTTGGCCGGCTATCAACTTATTTTTTTTTTTAGAATCAGCTGAGAACTTTTTCTGCCCCTTTGGCCCAATGGATATGAAAACGGTTGGCTAAAATTTCATGACTGAATAAAATAAAACACTTTCATTAAAAAAAAGTTCTTAGATTTCAAACATTCATTGTTGAAACTTACTTCATATAGTATATATATTATACCTAATAACCATGTTAACTACTAGCAAATAATTAAGAACAAACCAAATATTTCTAATATCTTGAACATGTTGAAGAAATAAATCAAATATTCTTGCTACACACTTTAAATGTTTAAAGGCAACTATTTAAAAATGAGTCTGGGATTTTATTTGTCATGTCAACTAACACATAAGTCAACATCATCTTTGTTTTGTCATTGTCTTCTTGTAAGTGACCATGTATTCAGCAAAGTTCATTCTTTGTCACCATTTTAATTATTTTCATGCTTTGAAGTGACACTTGCATGGAAGGAGTACACAGTTTGTGTTGCTGGCTGCAAGAACGACTCACCCACCCTCCGAGTACATAATGTATGCAGGGGGTTATTTACATTGCATCCCTCTAAACAGAAATTACATGTAGGGACTTGGCTCCTGAGGGACGTGACATTTACCAGCTGGCAACGTCTGTGACTCAATCATCTCAACCTCATTTACATTCTCAATTTTGGCAATAACTTATCATTGAATTTTTTTAGGGACTTGTATGAATGGCAGAAGGCATTTTCTTAACTCACCACTCCATCATTGCCTGGTGTTGGAGACTGAACACTTTATTGAAAATTGATGGGATGTAGCAATCAATGGGTGTCATCATTTGCCATGAAAAGACTAAGAGAAGTATTCATATTTAATGTAAAAAGCTTAGATTGTGTAAAGAGCATGAAGGCAGATTTTACAGTTATATCCCTTAGACTTTGCAAATTATAATGCAGCACTTGCTTATGGTGTTATTTTACATATTTAATGTTGTTTTTTGTTTTCAATTTGGTTCATAGTAAAAGACATGAGTTATAGCTACATGCATTGTACCATATTATAGTACAGGAATGTCTGTATCGTATGTCTGTCTGTAGATGGGACGTATCGTAGTACAGCGATGTTCTTATGTCCGTCTGTAGATGGGACGTACGTATTATGGTACATCAATGTCTGTATGTCCGTCTGTAGATGGGACATATTATAGTACAGGAATATCTGTGTGTCCGTCTGTAGATGGGACATATTATGGTACAGTAATGTCTGTATGTCCGTCTGTAGATGGAACGTATTATGGTACAGTAATGTCTGTATGTCCATTTGTAGATGAAACATATTATGATACAGTAATGTCTGTATGCCTGTCTGCTTTGGGATGATTACTCCTCCTAGGCACCTGATCCCACCTCTGGTGTGTCCAGGGGTCCGTGTTTGCCCAACTATCTATTTTGTATTGCTTGTAGGAGTTATGAGATTGATCACTGTTCATTATCTTCACCTTGCATAATGTGTATAGGAGGGCCCATCATCTGAATGTTTTTTTTATGATGTTTGAAAAGCCCTATAATTTTTAGGGTATGTACGGGGCTGAGATAAGTTCCCATTCCCAATGCTAAAAAGTAGGTATTTTTGACATTCTGTGCTTTAAAATTTCCAAACAATGAAAACGAATCAAAGCAGGGTAGCCTCATTGTTCATAAATCTTCACTGACCCATAGATTACAATTTTTGCCTCAAAATTGTTAAGTGAATCTAATTTTTTGGCGTCTTCTTCTTTGAAACACTATGGATTGGTTTTATCCCTAATTCTTTGTGTGAAACATTTTTCCCAAGTTCAAACAAATTCCATTATTTTTCCCAATTGGAAAGGTCCAGGCCCTCGAAATGAAGACCTTAAAAAAACTGAATTAAAATTGTAAAATCTATTACCCCTCTGTCAGGGTCAGGCTTGGAGGCAGGGTCAATATAGGGAAATTGTTATTGACTTTCTAGTCTTAGTGTTACATATAACCAATGTTCAGGTGACCAATAAGGACAGTGAGTCTCCTGTTTAAAAGATAACAAGCTGGTTTCCTTTCACAAAATTCAAGAGGATTTTTAATTTGCTTGAACTTTCATTGACCTGTCTGATTTCTGGTAATTCCAGCACTCATTGTCACTTTGGTTTTTCAGCTCCCTGGTCCCCATGAGATGGTGACACCCTGCAGTAGGAGCATGCAGTTCTTACTGGTATCTCTTAAAAGCAGACAGAGGTTTTCTTAGCATATGATCCATTTCTGGAGATAAACTTTTGTATGGAGCTGGTAAAATTTCTATCTTTTTAACTCATCTGAGCTATTATTAAAGATCAAGTGGGCTTTTCTGATCACCACTTGTCTAATGTACATCTGTCTGTCCATCTGTCTGTAAACTTATTTTTAACTTCTCTACAATCACAGAGCCCAATTTCAACCAAACTTAGTACCGTTAAAGGATTAAAAATTGTTTAAATGAAGGGCCTCCCACCTTCAAAGGTTAGATAATCAAAAAAATGAAGAAAGATAGGATGAGGTCATTTAAGTATCGTCTCAAGAACTACCGAGGTAGAAATAACAAAACCTTTATAAATCTTGTGAAACTCTCCTAAAATATATTATTTTGTTTTAATTCTGGCTCATGGGGATAGGATAAGGCCATCGGTGCCTGGGAAGGATAAACACAACAGGCCAATGACCCCACTTATGGTATAACGGTGGGGACATTCTGAAATTTATTGTGCTGAAATAATGTACATTAGGTCCATGTTTAGCTCTCCAGAGCCGAAGGCTTAAGTGAGCTTTTCTGACTAAAATCTGTACATTGTTCGTTGTCGGGATCATCATAAACTTTTCACATTTTCATCTTCTCCAGCACCAGTGGGCCAATTTCAACAAAACTTGGCACAAAGCATTCTTGGGTGAAGGGGATTGAACGTTGTACAAATGAAGGACCATGCCCCTTTTCAAGAGGAGTTAATAGAGAAATAGTGAAAATACATTGACGATCTATAAAAATCTTCTTCTCCAGAACCACTTCACCAATTTCAGCCAATCATCGCATAAAGCATCCTTAGGTAAAAGGGATTCAGGTTTGTTTCAAATGAAGGGCCATGTCCCCTTCAAAGGGGAGAAAATCACAAAAAATAGGGTGGGGTCATTTAAAAATCATTTTTTAAGAACCACTGGGCCAGAAGAGCTGGAATTTACATGAAAGCTTCCTGACATAGTACAGATTTAAGTTTGTTAAAACCATGACCCCCGTTGAGGCCACAATAGGGGATCAAACTTTTACATGCGAATATATAGGTAAAGTCTTTGAAAATCCTCTTCTCAATAACCACTGCGCCAGGAAAGTACAAATTTACATGAAAGCTTCCTGACATAGTGCAGATTTAAGTTTGTATAATTCATCGACCCTGAGGGTAGGATAGGGGCCCAACAGCGATCAAAGTTTTACAAGTTATTATATAGGAAAAATCTTTAAACATGGGCCAAGGTAACTCAGGTGAGCGGTGTGGCCCATGAGCCTCTTGTTAATGTTTTGTTGTTGACACCAGATACACTAATTCAACAACACATAATGTTTTCTATTGATTTTTCATCAATGCTTTATCCCTAAATTCTGGGTAGAATCTGCCCTTTAAGTAAAATTTGTTACAGATGCCATAAAATTTATTTTGAAAATAGGAATAAGTAAGATTGATATCATTACAATGAACTTTTAAAACTCTTTATTCATATATGTACATGGTTTAGGTATTAAACATGTTTACAAATACTGAACTTTACATTGGGAGGTAAGGGGTGGTGAACTATTTTATGAACTTTATGGTGGGAGGCGAGGGGGTGGAAAACTATTTTCTGAATTTAACGTTGAGACGTGAGGGGTTGGAGAACTGCTTTCTGAACTTTATGTAGTGAGGTGACATGGATGAGAACTATTCTATGAACTTTATGTTGAGATGTGAGGGGGTGGAGAACTATTTTCTGAACTTTACGTTGGGAGGTGAGGGTGTGAGAAACTTTTCATTGATGTCGCCTAGGACTTGATGTATACAGAGGTTAGATATTGTGTTAAGAATGTTTTTAAATTGAGGGTTGTTCTCAGTTTGGTACGTTCAGAATGATTACATGGATTTTTTTGTAGACATTCATGTTCTAATAGCATAATATAATGGTGTGAAGAAGTCATTTTGGTTACCTAGTCCTTAATGTTGAAATAAATTTTACAGGGTAGCAGTTACTTGAGATGTCTGGCTGATTGACGAGGATAATTGTCCTGCGACTCTGACATTCTGTAGGACTTGGATAGCTCTATTGCTGTAGAAAATGTCAGGTTTGTTTATGAAATGTTTTAAAATGTTCCGTTTTTATGCCTCATTCATGCAATGGCTGGGGCATGTAGTGTTAACACTTTTTAGCTCACATGAGCTGAAAGCTAAAGTGAGTTATTCTGATCAATTATTGTCCAGAATCAGTCTATTCGTCTCTTCGTAAACTTTTAACATTTTTGACTTCTTCTCAAGCACGTACCGCAGGACTAATATCAACCAAACTTGCCTCAAAGCATGCTTGGATAATGAGAATTCAGGTTTGTGCAAAATGGAGGGTCATGCTCTCTCCAGAGGGGAGATAATAAAAAATAGGATGGAGACATTTAAAAATCTTCTCAAGAACCGCTAGGTCAGAAAAGTTGAAATGAGTATGAATGCTTCCTGACATAGTGTAGATTTAAGTTGTTCAAATCATGGTACCAATGGGTAAGATGGGGTCACAATGGGGGATCAAGTTTTAAATGGTGATGCATGGGATAAAACATTAAAAATTCTCAGGAACAACAGGGTCATAATATTAATCTTATTGAACGACCTAATAATCGGTATGAAACAGGTCAGACAGCATAGGAAATATCTTTAAAACTCTTACAGCAGGGCCATGGATACTCGTGATAATATGCAAGCATCCTAAGGTATTAAGATTGAAGTATTTTCAAATCATGGTCATCGGTGAAGTGGGGTGGGGGTATGACTTTGTACAAAAACAAATCATCTGGAATTGATCGGTTTCTTCATGCTAACCCAGAGATCTTGAATCATGTGATTTACAATGACAGCAAATTTGTTGTGTAGAAGATTTAATAGAAATTGTTTTGATGAAAAACAAATCCCTCCTTAGCTCCCCAAATTGGAGGTGCATCAAGTGAAACCTGCTCTTAATGTACTGCATGGTATGGAGGAGAAAGCATGGGCAGGAAAAAAGACATACTTAACTCCGATAAGCCATATAGGAGGAGAAATGTAAACAAACTATTTTACACCCTCCACTCCTCAGATCCACTATAACTATGTACAAAAACAATACATCTCCCCCTGGGAGAAGGGAAACATAAATACCCCTTAGGGGATCCACACTTTCTTTTCAAGTATGGGATTATCCTCTGCTGTCTAAAATTATGAAATTATAAAGCATTCGGATTCCTCTAACGAATCCATGGTCCCAGAATCTCTTGTCAGGTGCTCTCAAAATTCTAGTCAGGTGCTCTCAAAATTCTAGTCAGGTGCTCGCAAAATTCTAGTCAGGTGCTCTCAGAATCTCTAGGCAGGTGCTCTAAGAATCTCTAATCAGGTGCTCTTGGAATCTCTAGTCAGGTGGTCTCAAAATCTCTAGTCAGGTGGTCTCAGAATCTCTAGGCAGGTGGTCTCATAATCTCTAATCAGGTGGTCTCAGAATCTCTAGTCAAGTGGTCTCAGAATCTCTAGTCAAGTGGTCTCAGAATCTCTAGGCAGGTGGTCTCAGAATCTCTAATCAGGTGTTTTCAGAATCTCTAGTCAGGTGTTCTTAGAATCTCTAGGCAGGTGCTCTCAGAATCTCTAATCATGTGCTCTCAGAATCTCTAGGGAGGTGCTCTCAGAATTTCTAATCAGGTGCTCTCAGAATCTCTAGGCAGGTGCTCTCAGAATCTCTAGGCAGGTGCTCTCAGAATCTCTAATCAGGTCTTCTAAGAATCTCTAGTCAGGTGTTCTCAGAATCTCTAGTGAGGTGCTCTCAGAATCTCTAGGCAGGTGCTCTCAGAATCTCTAATCAGGTGCTCTCAGAATCTCTAACCAGGTGCTCTCAGAATCTCTAATCAGGTGTTTTCAGAATCTCTAGTCAGGTGTTCTTAGAATCTCTAGTCAGGTGCTCTCAAAATTCTAGTCAGGTGCTCTCAGAATCTCTAGGGAGGTGCTCTCAGAATTTCTAATCAGGTGCTCTCAGAATCTCTAGGCAGGTGCTCTCAGAATCTCTAGGCAGGTGCTCTCAGAATCTCTAATCAGGTCTTCTAAGAATCTCTAGTCAGGTGTTCTCAGAATCTATAGTACGTGCTCTCAGAATCTCTAGGCAGGTGCTCTCAGAATCTATAACCAGGTGCTCTCAGAATCTCTAGGCAGGTGCTCTCAGAATCTCTAGTCAGGTGGTTTCAGAATCTCTAATGAGATGTTCTCAGAATCTCTAGTCAGGTGCTCTCAGAATCTCTAATCAGATGTTCTCAGAATCTCTTGTCAGGTGCTAACATGATCTCTAGTCAGGTGCTCTCAGAATCTCTAGTCAGGTGCTCTCAAAATTCTAGTCAGGTGCTCTCAGAATCTCTAGGGAGGTGCTCTCAGAATTTCTAATCAGGTGTTCTCAGAATCTCTAGGCAGGTGCTCTCAGAATCTCTAGGCAGGTGCTCTCAGAATCTCTAATCAGGTGTTCTCAGAATCTATAGTAGGTGCTCTCAGAATCTCTAGTCAGGTGCTCTCAGAATCTCTAATCAGGTGCTCTCAGAATCTCTAGGCAGGTGCTCTCAGAATCTCTAGGGAGGTGCTCTCAGAATCTCTAATCAGGTGCTCTCAGAATTTCTAGGCAGGTGCTCTCAGAATCTCTAGGGAGGTGCTCTCAGAATCTCTAATCAGGTGGTCTCAGAATCTCTAGGCAGGTGGTCTCAAAATCTCTAATCAGGTGCTCTCAGAATCTCTAGTCAGGTGCTCTCAGAATCTCTAGGGAGGTGCTCTCAGAATCTCTAATCAGGTGCTCTCAGAATCTCTAGGCAGGTGCTCTCAGAATCTCTAGGGAGGTGCTCTCAGAATTTCTAATCAGGTTCTCTCAGAATCTCTAGGCAGGTGCTCTCGGAATCTCTAGGCAGGTGCTCTCAAAATCTCTAATCAGGTCTTCTAAGAATCTCTAGTCAGGTGTTCTCAGAATCTATAGTAGGTGCTCTCAGAATCTCTAGGCAGGTGCTCTCAGAATCTCTAATCAGGTGCTCTCATAATCTCTAATCAGGTGGTCTCAGAATCTCTAGTCAAGTGGTCTCAGAATCTCTAGGCAGGTGGTCTCAGAATCTCTAATCAGGTCTTCCCAGAATCTCTAGTCAGGTGCTCTCAGAATCTCTAGGGAGGTGCTCTCAGAATCTCTAATCAGGTGCTCTCAGAATCTCTAGGCAGGTGCTCTCAGAATCTCTAAGGAGGTGCTCTCAGAATCTCTAATCAGGTGCTCTCAGAATCTCTAGGCAGGTGGTCTCAAAATCTCTAATCAGGTGCTCTCAGAATCTCTAGTGAGGTGCTCTCAGAATCTCTAGGCAGGTGGTCTCAGAATCTCTAATCAGGTGCTCTCAGAATCTCTAGTCAGGTGCCCTACCAATTGAATAACATGGAACCATCATCATTCCAAGTTAAAATGTTATGCTTAAAGGTAATTCATCAGTTACAAATACAAGGGTCTCATAGGTAACTATACTCAACTGAATCAAGGTGAACCCTCTTTTTCTGCTGTTGCGATATTTAAGGAAATTTGTTTTGAATCTTTATTCCAATCAATGTAAAAAAAAATTAACCCCATATTGTGATCCCAACATAGCCCAAATGAGCACTACATAACCTTGATACAAGGTCAAAGGTCATGGTATGAGATGAAAGGTTTTACCATAAGGAATCTATGTACAAAGTATGAAAGACCTACCTAAATATTCTAGGAAATATTGCCTAGGACAAGTTTTTCCACAAGAAGGTCAAGATCAAGGTTAAGGTTACAAGGTCAACAACTTTGGTAGGAAAGGATTGATTGAATATTGTTTAACGTCCCTCTTGAGAATATTTCACTCGTATGCCGGTGAAAGGCTGCAAAATTTAGGTCTATGTTCGGCGCTTTTGGCCTTTGAGCAGGGAGGGTTCTTTATCGTGCCACACCTGCTGGGACATGGAACCTCGGGTTTTTCGGTCTCATCCGAAGGACCACCCTATTTAGTCGCCTTCTATGACAAGCAAGGGTGACTGAGGACCTATTCTAACTTGGATCCACACGGGATCGGTAGGAAAGGAAAGGCCTTGTCATTTATTGTGACAAGGTAGGAAAGGAACCGCCTTGTCACAATATCATCTTATCAAAGGGTCTCGTCATAAGGTATTTTATAAACAAAATTTGAAACAGTAGCTTAAATAGTTCCAAAGATATGATCTTGATGAGGTTTTCTTAAAAGTTGGTCAAACTCCAAGGTCACAAGTTTAAAGACTTTGATACGTAAAAAGGTTTTGTCACAAGAAGCACATATAAAAAATCACTCACAATTCAAAAGTGATGAGCAGCAAGGTTCATCGGTTGAAGTTTTGAAAGAGAAGTCAAACTTTAAGGTCAAGACCGCAAAGTCAAAGACAATGGTGTAAAATATAAGGTTCTGTCATAAGGAATCTAAATACAAAATCCAAAGGCTGTACTTTAAATAGTTCAGGAGATACTGCCTAAGTTTGGTATTGTTAACAAGAGGCCGAAGGGCCACATCGCTCACCTGAGTCACCTTGACTCATATATTAAAGATTTTCCCTATAAATTTGTCTGCAAACTTTGATCCCCCCTTGTGACCCATCCTGAAATCTGAAATATGTAAGAAAGCTTTCATGTAAATTTCAGCTTTTCTGGCTCAGTGGTTCTTGAGAAGATTTTTAAATATTTATCCTATATATTTGTATCTAAAACTTTGATCCCCTATTGTGGCCTCATCCAACCCCTGGGGGCCATGATTTGAAGAAACTTGAATCTGCATTATGTCGGGAAGCTTTCATGTAAATTTCAGCTTTTCTGGCCCAGTGGTTCTTGAGAAGAAGAGTTTTCCTATATATTAGTATGTAAGACTTTGATCCCCTATTGTGGCCCCATCCAACCCCCGGGGTCCAACTTGCATCTGCACTATGTCAGGGAGCTTTCAAGTAAATTTCAGCTTTTCTGGCCCAGTGGTTCTTGAGAATAAGATTTTTAAATGACCCCACCCTATTTTTGCATTGTTGTGATTATCTCCCCTTTGAAAGGGACTTGGCCTTTCATTTGAACAAACTTGAAGAAACCCAAGGATGCTTTGTGGCAGGTTTGGTTGAAATTGGCCCAGCAGTTCTTGAGAAGAAGTCGAAAATGTGAAAAGTTTAACACGAAGCCGACAACAGACAAATTTTGATCAGAAAAGCTCAGGTGAGCCTTCAGCTCAGGTGAGCTAATGAAAAGTCAAACTCTAATTACAGTTAAGGTCACAGGGTTAAAAACTATCAGGAAGGTCTTGTTGCATAGAATACCGATATATGAAATATGAGAGACATATGACTCACAATTCAAAAGTTAGTACACATGTTAAAGTAGGGGGGGGGGGGGGGGGGGGCAGACATACAGGACAGGACAATATGCCTTCCCCTCCCCGGCTATAGTCGCAGGGATATAAATACTTAAATCCACACACCTGCTACACTTGAAAATGATTTGTTTAAGTAAATTACCTGCACTATCTGAACGTGTTTTCATATTAACATGACCCTACTGTTGTTGAGATGAAGAATTTCAAAAACATTTCTTTATATATCCCTGTATAAAACTTGGGTCCATTATTGTGCTTGAGAAGATTTTAAATGACCCCACCCTATTTTTGCCTTTTCTTGATTATTTCCCCCTTTGATCCTTCATTTGAACAAACTTGAATTCCTAGAGAAGATCATAATGCGAAAAGTTAATAACAGCAGACAAATTTTGATTGGAAAAGCTCACTTTGTACTGTGGATATCGGCCTGGATAGTTTTGTGTGTTTAGAGCACCTGACTATTACATATGTAATACAGGGGTGTCCGGTTTGATTCCCGGTCCAGTCAAATCATTGATATCAATCTGGATAGTTCAGTGGTTAGATCACCTGACTAGTAATACAGGGGTCTCGGGTCCAATTCCTGGTCCTGTCATATCATGGGAACGAAGGACCTTGGATTCGATTCCCGGTTCAGCCATATCTTCTTTTCCTTCCCATTACATTGACATCTATGTAAACATGTAAATATATCACAGACTATCCTTGACAAGTCAGTTTGATATGATTACACTTTGTTTATTTTGTAGGACGGTGGAGATTTAGATAAGTGGTGTGATGTTATTGATGGTCAACAGAAGACTGTGACCTTGAATCTGAAGATCTGCGATGAAGACTGGACGTTTGGGGTCACTCTCTGTTACAGTACTACAAATCTAAGTAAGTACTCAGTAATAATGTAAGACTGAACTCTGTATCATGTTTATCTAATATATACATTGTAAAATCAAACACAAATTAATTCACAAACAAAATAATGTTCTGTTAAACTCACAAACACTAGTACATGTTACACATCACAAACAGAGGACTGTAATGTACACTGGGCTGTAATTAACACAGGGCTGTAATTAACACTGGGTTGTAATTAACACTGGGTTGTAATTAACAAGCAGATGTAATTAACACGGTGCTGTAAGTTACTCTGTGGTTAGACATGTAATTAACACTGTGTTGGTAGATGTAATTAACACTGAGTTGGTAGATGTAATTAACACTGTAGAGATGTGTAATTAACACTGTGTTTATAGATATTGGATTTTCTTCACTTTAGCAGTGTGACGCTCAGCCACAAAGAGGTTGTCTCTGATGTCCACACATAAACCCCATGGACGGCGTAAATGACAGTGAATGTAACGGAGGAACTGTCCGTCCTGATCTAGGATGTGGATACGGTGATAGTCTGCTGTCAGGATGTGACTCTGGCTGTCTGTAGTGATGCCGAATGGTTTAAATGATTGCTCGGTATTAGAGGGATGACCAGTGTATCTAAATCGGAGTTTTCCTGACTGATTGACCACCACTACTGCACTAGCTCCACAGTCAGCCACACAGATATCCAGGTTCTTGTTCTCACTGAGGTATTTATAGTTATAACCACCAGATGAGTAGAGAGGACGACCCTGATCATCAAACTGAATGCTTTGTTTCTCTGTGGAGCCGGAGTAACGCACGACTTTGGATTGTGTTTCATCATCACTGATCATGGTAACCAGGAGGTCGTTACCCGCGGTACAGCAGACATAGCGAGGTCTCCACCCCTGTAGTGTGATCACGGTCTGTATCTGTTTATTCTTAATTAAGTTTATAGTGTTATCATGATAGTCAGTATAAACAAGATCTCCGTCCCGTGTCACTGCTATGTCGTCTGGTCTGTTCCCTGACTTGGTTTGTATTGATGTCAGTAGTTTACTCTGGAGGTTGAACAGCTTCATGGTGTTGTTTGCCCCGCGTGTCCAGACTTGATCTTCACTCAGACAGCTAACACTGGTTAGTTCGTATCTGCTATACCCAGTGTCTATGGTGGCGGTGACGCGCGGCTCATCAAGCAGTGGTTTGACTGGAGGAGACGATACAGCTTCTGCTGACTTCATTGTGTCGCCATGTTCTGTGTTAATGGATAATGGCGGCAGAGAACCAAACATTTCATTGAGCTGATCTTTGTTTATTTTCTGAGGAGAGAAACTGGGTAATGTGACTCGGACTTTAGGCGGTAATGTTCTAAATTCAGAATTCCTAGATTTGTAAGTAGAGGTTAAGGAGACGTCGTTTGATTTTAGGATTGATTTCAAGTCGGACATGATCTGTTTGAGTTCCGCCATTTTCTGTGTGATTTCATCTGTGTTTTTCTTTAGCGCGTCCAGATGTTTAGTTTTCATCTCCGTAATGGCGGATTTTCGCTGGTTGACAATGCCGGTAATCTCCCGGTGTAGGATTTCTCCTTGTTGGTCAGCGGCTGTCGTCAGTTTCCCGTATTTCGTTTCTAACTCGGCTTTTTCAGTTTGCACATTGGAGGCCATTTTTTCATACCGGGGATAAATTCTCTTCTCTAATTCCTCTAGATCTTTTTGTAAACTTTCTGTGTTAGCGCTGAGTTTTTCCAGAATATCTGACATATCGTGACCTTTGTGTTTACCTGAGGAGACGCAGGTAATACAGACAGGAATGTTGCATTCCTCGCAGTGAAGTTCACAGTGTTTATCGGCGTGTTTCAGACATTTTGGGTAGTTAGGGGTAGCCTTTCTGCGTAAAAAGGGCACGACTTTGTGATCTTTAGACAAATCTGAGAGGTGCTCCCCAACACAGGCCTTGCATAAGTTTATATTACAAAGTTCACAGTGACTCTGTAGGGGGACAGTTTCACAGAGGTCACACAGTAGGACTTCCTGAGCACTGCGCCGGGGATGCATTTCTGATGGCGGGATCACACGAGAAGTTTACTGTCAATAAAAAAAAAAAAAGAATCTTAATTAGAGACGTTGACAGGTCAAAACAATTGAGAAGCTAGAATTACAGTATGCTGTGAAACACTGGTCATTGAATTTGATATTTCAAATGAAAAGATATCAAAGTTTTATGAAATTAGTAACGAAGTGAGCAGATCAATTCCGGTGATCAGATCTATCTCATTAATCACAGAAATATCGATACTATTAACACTACAATGTCCGAATGCGTATATCTAATTCTGTCTCACCTTAAAATCCAACATGGCCTCCCTGTTCTTTCGACCTTCCGTCTAGTCCTGAGCGGCGTGTCAGCCTTTCAAGGTATCACACCGGTAATTGTCCAATCAAAATGAAGTTAGTCAATTGTAGTTCCATATATTTAAAGAAATATTTTTTTCCTTGCGCGATTTTTCTCATTTCCTCTTCTTCTTTTCTCTTAATTTTTGTACCCCTGATTAGGAAATGTTGTGTAATTTGTAGAAATAACCAAGTGTATACAAAGGAACTATTTGCTGTTGGTAGCTGAGGCTACTTCCTGAGGTGCACTCCGGCTGTTTACACACATGTGAAAAACACGTGGACTTGTTTGTGGGTAATTTATTTTCTAAAATGCCGCTTAGGGTGTTGTTTTTCTGGTGTCGGCAGACGAGATAGGTAACATAGAGCGTTTTTGACTGCGTTATTCGGCGTCAATTCTGTAAACTGATTTTTAATGATTTTTTTTCCTCTGTAGTAATATATAGTGAAAATAATTACCGGTGTGATACCTGTATACACTATCTACGTGTTATCGCTTGTGTAAATAGTTTTAATGCTCGTTTTGACCTAAATCACGCTGGGTAGCTGTGTCAACATTTCCGTCAGAAGATAGAATTTCTTTTCATCAAAAAATAAGTGCAATCAAATATGTATACAATTAATAACTGCTTCTTTGATTATGCTTACTGAAATTCCGCCCCGTGTACACAAATAATATTGAGTTTAAACAAAAGGGAAATGTGCAAGATACTGGGGAGGGGGTTATCATTTAGTGGGGCCTCGTTTTGACTCGTAACAGTGAGGGTTCTTTATTTTGACAACGCCCACCATGACACGGGACCTCTGTTTTGATCGTCATATCTGAAGACCTGTGGTTTTTAGTTTTATATTATAGGGCCTTTGTAAAGGGTCATTAACTACATTTGTGAAATATTTTACCTATGCACGGTAAATCGCGATATGAACTTTTATATTATATTTTACTTCAAAGCATCAAAATCAAAACATACATATATTTATAAATATTAAGGGACAAGATTAAAAGTTCATTGTTTGACAGCTTCTTATGTTTAATGTTAAATTTACCCCCCTTCAAACTATTCTTGAATTCATGTATAAAAAATTCAGGATTTGGCAGGCGGGGATATTTTTATTTTTTTTTTGCTTGTGAGGAATTAAAAAAAATACAATTAATTTTTTTTAACCATTTTCCCCGGCTGGCGCCCCCCCCCCCCCCCCCATCACCTGTGAAAAAAAAAAAGATGTGTGCCTATTTAAAGGCATTGGGTTTAAGATATTCGTAAAATTTTGCTTGTTCCAAAAAGGTGAGGAAGTTAAACAAAAAACAAAAAAAAACCCTGCTGTTTGATACCTATGTCCTTTTTATGTATTTATTTATTCCTAAGGGTTGTTTTAAATTGTTTCATATGTTATTAGGGTAATCATATCATTACATTGGCGCTATATATTAATAATAATATTTATGCATTTTATTTCTCAGATGTTATTAGGGTAATCATATCATTACATTGGCGCTATATATTGATAATAATATTTATGCATTTTAATTCTGACACTATGAATATTTTATTCACATGTATGTGCACATTGATTTTATATTATTTTTTTCTCTCGCATTTGTAAAGCGTTTTAGAGAACTAATGTTGATAGGGCGCTATATAAATCTTTTAATTACAATTACAATCATAACTAGAAAATCACAAAAAGTTCTTCAGAATGTTTACAAACAGATTGGATACAATAGTAATTACAAAATAATTCCCGTTTCTCATTTGCCTAAAATGGTACCCTGTTGACCTCGCATCTCTTCTGTTTGTGTGTAGCCACCAATCAGCGGGATACCGGTTTAATATATTGTCCTCCAGACAAACATTTTATAAAGGGCTAAAACGTCAAAATGACTTCAATTTCAAAGTGTTGCAGCTATAGAAAACTCATAATAAATACAACAAATTTGTGTTTAGGAGTTTTTCTTGCAATATATTGTGATACCATTATGAGATAAAAGATAGACCCTATGCCTTTAATGAAATTCAGCGTTCCTCCGCACAAATTAAACCTCACACCCCACATTTAGACTTGCTCAAGTCTCTATGTATAATAATCAGTGCTCTCTTTAATACTTTTGATAATGCCAAACATAATCTATGTTTGGTGACATTAAGTATGGTAGAGAGCAGAGAAACACAGTAAAATTTGGATGAAATGATAATGTAATAAAAACAACATAGAGACTTGAGCAAGTCTACCCACATTTTGTATCAGTACATGTATTGTCTGTAGGGGTATGGAATCGTTATCTCACCAGAGGGAGCGTTATACAAGCTATATTTACCTGACAGACATTTACAATAAATCGCTCACCTGTGTACAGATAAAGGACATGTAAATTACCCGTATTTTACGTCCAGGAGAAGATTGCGTAATGTGCTCTCTGGTGAGAGAATGCCATGAAATACGTTACGAATGATTTTGTATATCAATGTACATGTAGTTAACATATTTTGTTTTCTATTGTAGAATGAGTTGAGTGGAATTATGAACCTCCAGATGTCTATGTACATGTGTATATTATAATTAAACTTGTGTTGCACTCGCGCATGCGAGATCACTCTACATTACGTGTTCGAGTTTTATTTCCTGAATAGTTTAGGTTTTGTTGAAATAGTGAAATATAGCAGAAATTTAAAAAAAAAAACTTTCTTCCAGTGATTTATTGAATAAAAATCACAACATAATGCTTGTTATTGTATTTTGGAGGTTTATATATAGTCAGCGAAACTGACGATCCTCCGAAACCAACACGTACAATATCACGTCCATCGCTCGGAAAACATGATGATCGGGGTATTGTTTTATAAATTAAAAACAAAAAAATAGTTTACAATTCTAAACCGGGCATATTTTGTATCCCTTAAGTGGAAATGTCTATTGTGTGTAAAATCATTATAGGAATAAATGAATTATTTTGTTTCTGTGGAAATGGATATAAAATCCGAATCGCAAGCTTTATTTTAAAAAATTGCAATTCGGTTTTTACATTCATTTCTCCATGAACAAAACAATTTATATGTTTAATGCTTGTAATTCAACTGCAAATTAAAAACTGTCAGTTTTCCGTGAAATCTATTAACAACAGAGTCGAAATAGAAAAATCAGCAGATCCGCGGAGTAATTTACACGCATGTCGGCCGCCAGCAGAAATCAACAACAATCGCACTTTTCTCTGCTTTACTGCAAGATACCCAGTTTAGGACATACGTATAATAAAAAACAGAATTGTCGATCAGCCTCGAATTTGGGGCTGAAGAAACGCTTTCCGTCTTAATGGTTGAACGTAGACAGATTCAAAGAATGGGTGCCTGATACACTTATTAAATTTCTCACTGAATAGATTATCATTATTATTAACCGAAACTATATATGTTAGACAAAGTTTTGTTCATCGCGAATTTTTGATAATTTGTGCATTCCCTTGAATAACTAAGCACCGATCCCTCGTTCCGATAACCATAAAACCGCTCCAGTGGCTTTTTGATCAATTTTATTTTTGCAAAATTATTTGGGTGGCGACCGCCGCCCCTATGTCGACAGTCTTGGACTTATTTACATAATATGGCCTAATTCTATCCAGCGTCGCTCAAAGCTTACCATGAATTATTTTCACACCCCATTTTGTATTTCGTTTAATAGAGCTGTCTTGCAGATATTTGATTTCTTCCGTATTTTTTTTTAAATTTCTTTGGGTCCTCAATCATAGTGTTTTCAGAATTTTCTTCTCTCCATCTTTCCTCCTTTTTCTTCAATCATTTTTTTATAATTGTAAGACGCGCCTTCGTCACCAGTATCAGAGAAGGGTTCTTCTATTTCACCATCATTATCCAAAAATTTAATTCTACTGTTGAGGTAAACTAAGAGTCATCATACTTCGTCTGGAACCAGGAACTTTGTTCACAGGCAAAGGTCGACATTATTAGAAAATCTGAGGAACTTATGGAATGCATTAAACGGTATTAAAAACGTGTGAGTCCCATTCAACTCATTCATTTTCCCGCCAGACCTTCTCGGCGTTGTTTATAGTAAACATACAGGCAAATTACAGATCGAAATTAAACCTGAGACTTTTCAGAAAGGTTAGTGATTATTCTTAGACGTTAGAGGACGTATCATCGCATATGCTGTATTGTATTTCATGAGTAATCATCTGTGTTACACTGTCACGATGGTGTACCTGTGTGGGAATTTCGTAAATCACGATGGTGTACCTGTGTGGGGATTTCGTAAATCACGATGTTGTACTTGTGTGGAGATTTCGTAAATCACGATGATGTACTTGTGGGGATTTCGTAAATCACGATGATGTGCCTGTGTGGGGATTTCGTAAATCACGATGATGTACCTGTGTGGGGGTTTCGTAAATCACGATGATGTACCTGTGTGGGGATTTCGTAAATCACGATGGTGTACTTGTGTGTGGATTTCGTAAATCACGATGGTGTGCCTGTGTGAGGATTTCGTAAATCACGATTGTGTGCTTATGTGGGGATTTCGTAAATCACGATGGTGTGCCTGTGTGGGGGTTTCGTAAATCACGATGATGTGCCTGTGTGGGGATTTCGTAAATCACGTGATGTGCCTGTGTGGGGGTTTCGTAAATCACGATGATGTACTTGTGTGGGGATTTCGTAAATCACGATGATGTACTTGTGTGGGGATTTCGTAAATCATTTAGTATTGTGTTTATTCCTAGATACTTTAGAATTCAAAACCACAGAGAGAAACACATTCAGTAATATTAAAGTTTTGTACAGTGATGCATAGCTCTATCCTTGGACGAATTTGGCTCCAGTTTTTGGCACTCTAGTTTTCCTTTTAGCTCTTACAAGTTTATTATTATTTCGACTTTCCAATATTTCGGCTTGAGCAAATGCGCATCTGGTGCATCAAAATTGGTAGCGTATAAGTTTTACATTGAATAAATAGTAAATATTTCACTGTTAATTGTCAATGCTTACAAGATTGATTAAGTGGGGTTTTTCATACCTTTGATTTAACAATATAAAATAAAAATTAAAATTGGATTTAAAAAAAAAAAAATACTGAATATATTGACAGTGTCATATTCTGACAAAATGAGGAATGTTAAGATTATATTACAGTTTGAATAGAATGTGATGCAATCCAGACCGGTGTTGTAGCATAGACCCCCCCCCCCCCCCCCTATAGACTTTCCTCCCGGAAAAACGGGCCCGGGATAGATCTTGCTTGTATTGGTTTTTTAAATTTTCTCCTGTCATCAATATTTCAGTGACGCGTCGTTCGATCGCTGCAAAATTGTAATGGTTACATAGTTCTGTTAAAATAACCAGTGAGGGTATTTTTCTAAAAGGGTTTATTTTGAATTATTTTGGACTTTAGGGGTATGCAAGATGTTGTTGACATGTATTAGAAATATTTTCAACAAAAAAATATAATTAAATCAACTCATGTAGCTTATTCGGAAGGGGGGGGGGGGGGGGTCTTGAACCCAAGCACCTGTGAATTTTACTATTCGATCCGTATTAACAAATCTTTAAAATTATAATTATAAAGTGTCATTTTAGATAAAATCTCAAGTGAGAAAGAAAGATTGAAGTCGACTGCCCTATTTCAGTGACTGACCAGAATCGGTGACCTTTTGTTTACGTGTTCGCGTTGTTGTTTCCGGGTGTAGATTGGCCGTAGTGTTTACAAACATATATAGAGTATGTCTCCAATTTCCCCCCGAAAATGAACAACTGAAAGGAGAGTATGCCAAAAATCAACACAAGCACCCCAAAAATAAACCCATTTACTTATTACTTTTTCAAGCAAACCTTCAAATTAATATAAAGTATACCAAAAGTCTAGAACTCTACACTATGTATGTTATTCATTGACGTGTAGTTGCACATTCCTCCTATATATATATATATATATATATATATATATATATATATATATGTTTTTACAGTTACAAACTTTTGGCAAACTTATATTACCAGTGAAGTCACCGTATTAGGACCACAAAGTGACATTTTTTTTTGTGACGAAAATATATTCAATTAACGTATACCAATGAAATTGGAATTTTTGGATGAAAGTAATGGAATTTAATTACTTTAAAGGTAGGTGTATTGTTTATTTATTTTATCCAAGTGGTTAATGAGAAAATCGCGGTTTATCACTAAGGTCACCGAAACTGGTCAGTCGACGATACAGTGAATAAGATATTCTTATAGATAAAATCTTGGGTAGAAACACTGAAGTACAACGCCATATCTAAACTGTTAAAAAAATGTAGACAGAATATTCATTTCACTGCACTGCAATAACACCATTTAAGAGAGAGAGAGAGAGAGAGAGAGAGAGAGAGAATAATGTGGCAAAGTAACCCTTCAAACTAATCCGAGATGGGGGTAAGAGTCAGAGGAATCTCGGATTACCCCTCAGACAAACGAGAACCGAGTTTAATTATCAATATTTTTGCGTAAATAATCTGATTGTAAAGAATATACACACAATTAAAAAATTGTTTAGCATAAATGACCATAATCAGTGTCGGATTTAGAGGGGGGGGGGGGGGGGGGGGCGCAGCCGTCGCCCCTGAAATTTTCAAATTTAAGGTAAATCGCGGTATCTTGTTTCGGAAAATGTACTAAACGATAGAAAAAGCAATAATTTCTTCCACTCCCGGAGAAATAAATTACAAAATCTTTTGATTTCTTGAATTACTTTATTGGGAAAACTTCATTTTTTCCAAAAAACCCTTAAAATTTGGGTCATTTTATTAATTTCACCTTAAAAAATGATAGAAAATAGTACAAATGACTAAATAGAAATATTTCAAGTCCCATAAAATCTGTAAAATCCAGGAGCTTCCGGGGGCTTCGCCCCCTGGACCCCCACGAGGGCTTCGCCCTGGACCCATTGCCTCATAAAGTGGCGCCCCCGTAACCGCAATTCCTGGATCCGCCCCTGATATTTTACGTCTCTGCGTTGTTTGCCAACATCACGTGGTAACAAAAGTTCAGTCTGAAGTCATGTGATCAAAAACGCTCTCAAAACAAAATAATATCACGTGATAAGAAATGGTTTTCCTCTGAGATCATGTGATCTTAAAAAGTAAAACATGGCGGAGGGTGATACGTCAGGTAAGGCATGGAGCGATAATTTTATTTTACAATAATTATATTGTGTATAATTAGTTAAATGCTGTATTTTCCTTCAAACTTGTGCATCGCATAAATGTGGACTGCATCAATATACGTTTTATTATTTAAAAATGTAAAAGTTATGTTTCTCTCATTCTGAACTAACAGGTTGGGAATACTTCTGTTACAGCGAGATATTCTCGCGAAAAGGCGATTATCTCTCTCTAACGAGAGTAAATATATCCCGTACAACCGCGAAAAACACTTGTGGAGTATACATCTCTTCGTGTTTCATATGAAAAGAAGAAAAAGTGCCAAAATGTCTGATACTTCTGCAAATATATAAATCAAAACAAAATCACTCACAATGTGCATTGGATTTCAGACTGCTTCCCGCTTACACAGCAATTTTGATGTGAAATTTCTTGACTATATCGTCAATTTTATAGAGAAAATTCGCGTCATGTTGAGTGTGTGTCACACTTATTCAGCATTGTACGGAGTTTGTCATTATTTTCAATAAAGACACCAAAACACCTGTTTATGGTAATGTTTACATTCTTCCTAAAGAGGGATAATCGCATTTAAGAGAGAAGATCTCGCTATAGGGGAAGTGTTCCCAACCTGGACACTCTAAGACAGTGTTAGTGTACATACTAGTAGGACCCTTGATTGAACCGAATCATATGGTAATTAAGAATTGTGATCCACCGAAATTTTCATTGCACCGCACAGCCATAGTCCAATTCAGGAATAATTGTTTATCGTCACCATGATTCACTGCTCAGTGACATCTTTAGGGAAATGAACTTTGATTTTCACTACCTGACATCCAGAAAGGCCCCTTTTAAAGACTGCTGTGCTCTGAAGGGTCTCTGCGATTCATAGCAAAAGTTTGGATGAATAGGAAAAGTACCTTATTGTGAAGGCAATCCCCACTCTTCTACTACACGAGTTTTCTAAGTCTCCAGCCTGCTCTACTATGCCAGCACCACACATTATATAAACTGTCCATTTCACCTACAAACTTAGCATATGACCCCACCGCATTAGGATATATTCTCTGTTCAGGATACAGCTATGTGCTACAATATAAAAGCCCCCCCCCCCCCTATATAACTGGTACCAATAAATGATGCCCTTCCCAATAAACGATACCCTTCCCAATAAACGATACCCTTCCCAATGCCAAATACATGTACTATCAATTTCTCCCTATTTTGAGGTTAAAAAATCCTAGTTTAACAAATCACGTTAGCCCTGATAGTTGTGGCTGTGTTACTATAAATCATTTTGTTGTTTAAAAACATGAAACCTTTTCCCAGTGTAATTTAGAAACGTGTTATTGATATTATTCCCTAGCACCTGTTTCAAAATGAAACAACTATTTAAAGCACAATGATACCAGTGATCAGGCTATTGCATAAGAGAAGCTTGATTATTATAATCACCTTGGAGGATTTTTACCATGTGAAAGATTCATGTCTTTCACATTGCATCGCAGAAACTCTCCAATTAGTGGATTGTGTATTTAATTTAACATTTTATTATGCATAACATAGTAATAGGATTAGGTAGCAGACAAAACCTATATAAGCGTTCTCCTTATACAGCAATACAAGCTGTAACTGATGGTAAGTAAAATTAAAATATAAAAGAACAACTATTTAACATTTTTGTGATTGAAAATATAGAACTTAATAGAATCAGAGTGAATCTGAAGCAATAATCCCGTCAAATCAGCAGAAAATGTCGATTCATGAATCATTGTCATCCTGTCAGTAATTCCTGTATGTAAGAGGCATTTATCTTGTGTCAGATTTGTAACCAATTAATTTAACATGCCAATTTTATAGAAAAATTTCATTTAAGTAGCATATTTGCATAATTATTACTTCTTACAATAATAATACTTCTTGTCATTTATGAAATGATGTAATATTTTAAAATGTGTAGTTATATACTCACTTCAAATTTTATCTTTGTATAATTGACCTTGGTCTCAGCAACCTAATTATGTTCAGCAATCATCGGTCCCGTGTCTGTGTATAGGACGCAATGGCGGTTTATATGAAATGCTCATTGTAGGTACATGCTCTCAAACAATATTCCCTTGTTTATTTTGCTGAATATTTCTTCAGATCTTAGGAATTATATCGGTTATACCGATAGGTGTTATTTGGTGCATAATTGGATATATAGTTTAAAAAAATACTGTCAGTTACATCTTGTATTGCTTTGAAGGTACAAGGTACCTGTAATGTCCACATATTGATAATGATAAATGTGAGAAATTACAACGTATATGATAATTGATATTATTATACTTTCATGTAAAATACTCGAATCTGATTGGTCGAGAAACATTTGAAAAAACATATTGTTACCCTCTGAGAACAGAAAGCGCACACTTCAGAGTGATAGTATTTAGCAACGGGTAACAGTACTTGACAACGGGTGATATTATAAAAAAAATATCACATGCGTCAAATTTATGCGCGTACGGTTCGCCGTAGATTGTTAGAGGACGTCATTTGAGCGTTTGTAATGAACACGAATACCCGCATCGATATACAAGATATCGCATGACAGTGATTGATCACAATTCAGTATAATAAAACAAATATTGCATGTAGTTGAGGGTAACATTGAAAATTTTTACCCCTTGAGAAACCATATAGTCAACCTCGGCTACACTTGTTGACAATGTGTTTATCGGGATGAAAATGTTCAATGTTACTCTCAGCTACATGCAATATTTATATGATAATATGTCAATATGTATGAAGTGAAAATATGATTATACCTGAGGGTATGAATACTTCATACGCATGATAAAGTAACCAAACAGGAAAAATGCAAAAGAATGAAAAAAATAAGAAGAAAAAAAATAAATGAGGGATGAGGGGGTGATTATTAGGAAGTAAGAAAGATCAGAAAGACCAACAGCAAAAAAAACAAACAAAAAACAAAAAAATAAGAGAAAGAGAAAAGAAATCAAATTGACAAAAAGAAGTAATTTTAAGAGATAAACAAAAACAAATGGGTGTGTGTGTGTACCATTTCAACTGTGGATATATGAATTGTGTATAATGTTTGAACACCCATTAATTTTGCAGAAAACATACAGACATGGGAGAAGCTGGCTTCGGACGGGGAGGAGGAGAGTCAGGTAAAACTAGGAGAGCACTACCTGAAAAAAGCCGACTCCGGAACGGAGGAAAACCGTCAGAAATACGGGAAACTGGCCGTGACGTGGCTGATTGAGGCCTCCAAACAGGGCAACGACAGGGCGGACGAGCTGCTTAAGCAATGTCTTCAAACGAAAACTGGTACGCCATTAAAATATAAATGTTAAGGCAATGTCTCCAAACCCAAAATAGGTACCTCATTAAAATATAAATGTTAAGGCAATGTCTCCAAACGAAAACTGGTACGCCATTAAAATATAAATGTTAAGGCAATGTCTCCAAACCCAAAATAGGTACCTCATTAAAATATAAATGTTAAGGCAATGTCTCCAAACGAAAACTGGTACATCATTAAAATATAAATGTTACCCAAAAATCCTGTCTGCTCTTCTGACTGAGATGTTTAAATGCAGTTTTGAAAATAAATAATGTCAGAAATCATGAACATTAAATTTTAGAATATGTACAATTATTTCCAAAATTAAAGTAACTATTGTAGTACAAATTAACTATTGTATAAGTTTAAAGTATTCAGACACAATATAAGTGGATGTGTGTTTAGTTGACAGTATTCAGACACAATATAACTGGATGTGTGTTAAGTTGACAGTATTCAGACATAATATAAGTGGATGTGTTTAAGTTGACAGTATTCAGACACAATATAAATGGATGTGTGTTAAGTTGACAGTATTCAGACATAATATAAGTGGATGTGTTTAAGTTGACAGTATTCAGACATAATATAAGTGGATGTGTGTTTAAGTTGACAGTATTCAGACATGATATAAATGGATGTGTGTTAAGTTGACAGTATTCAGACATAATATAAGTGGATGTGTGTTAAGTTGACAGTATTCAGACACAATATAAGTGGATGTGTGTTAAGTTGACAGTATTCAGACATAATATAAATGGATGTGTGTTAAGTTGACAGTATTCAGACATAATATAAGTGGATGTGTGTGAAGTTGACAGTATTCAGACACAATATAAGTGGATGTGTGTTAAGTTGACAGTTTTCAGACACAATATAAGTAGATGTGTTTAAGTTGACAGTATTCAGACATAATATAAGTGGATGTGTGTTAAGTTGACAGTATTCAAACATGATATATGTGGATGTGTGTTAAGTTGACAGTATTCAGACACAATATAAGTGGATGTGTTTAAGTTGACAGTATTCAGACATAATATAAGTGGATGTGTGTTAAGTTGACAGTATTCAAACATGATATATGTGGATGTGTGTTAAGTTGACAGTATTCAGACACAATATAAGTGGATGTGTGTTAAGTTGACAGTATTCAGACATAATATAAGTGGATGTGTGTTAAGTTGACAGTATTCAGACATAATATAAGTTTATGTGTGTTAAGTTGACAGTATTCAGACACAATATAAGTACATGTGTGTTTAAGTTGACAGTATTCAGACATAATATAAGTGGATGTGTGTTAAGTTGACAGTATTCAGACATAATATATGTGGATGTGTGTTAAGTTGACAGTATTCAGACACAATTTAAGTGGATGTGTGTTAAGTTGACAGTATTCAGACATAATATAAGTGGATGTGTTTAAGTTGACAGTATTCAGACATAATATAAGTGGATGTGTTTTAAGTTGACAGTATTCAGACATAATATAAGTGGATGTGTGTTAAGTTGACAGTACTCAGACATAATATAAGTGGATGTGTGTTAAGTTGACAGTATTCAGACATAATATAAGTGGACGTGTGTTAAGTTGACAGTATTCAGACACAATATAAGTGGATGTGTGTTAAGTTGACAGTTTTCAGACACAATATAAGTAGATGTGTTTAAGTTGACAGTATTCAGACATTATATAAGTGGATGTGTGTTAAGTTGACAGTATTCAGACATAATATAAGTGGATGTGTGTTAAGTTGACAGTATTCAGACATAATATAAGTGGATGTGTGTTAAGTTGACAGTATTCAGACATAATATAAGTGGACGTGTGTTAAGTTGACAGTATTCAGACATAATATAAGTGGATGTGTGTTAAGTTGACAGTATTCAGACATTATATAAGTGTATGTGTGTTAAGTTGACAGTACTCAGACATTATATAAGTGGATGTGTTTAAGTTGACAGTATTCAGACACAATATAAGTGTATGTGTTTAAGTTGACAGTATTCAGACATAATATAAGTGTATGTGTGTTAAGTTGACAGTATTCAGACATGATATAAGTGGATGTGTGTTTAAGTTGACAGTATTCAGACACAATATAAGTGTATGTGTGTTAAGTTGACAGTATTCAGACATAATATAAGTGGATGTGTGTTAAGTTGACAGTATTCAGACATGATATAAATGGATGTGTGTTAAGTTGACCGTATTCAGACACAATATAAGTGGATGTGTGTTAAGTTGACAGTATTCAGACATAATATAAGTGGACGTGTGTTAAGTTGACAGTATTCAGACATAATATAAGTGGATGTGTGTTTAAGTTGACAGTATTCAGACATAATATAAGTGGATGTGTGTTTAAGTTGACAGTATTCAGACACAATATAAGTGTATGTGTTTAAGTTGACAGTATTCAGACATAATATAACTGGATGTGTGTTAAGTTGACAGTATTCAGACATGATATAAATGGATGTGTGTTAAGTTGACAGTATTCAGACACAATATAAGTATATGTGTGTTTAAGTTGACCGTATTCAGACACAATATAAGTGGATGTGTGTTAAGTTGACAGTATTCAGACATAATATAAGTGGACGTGTGTTAAGTTGACAGTATTCAGACATAATATAAGTGGATGTGTGTTTAAGTTGACAGTATTCAGACACAATATAAGTGGATGTGTGTTAAGTTGACAGTATTCAGACATAACATAAGTGGATGTGTGTTAAGTTGACCGTATTCAGACACAATATAAGTGTATGTGTTGAAGTTGACATTATTCAGACATAATATAAGTGGATGTGTGTTTAAGTTGACATTATTCAGACTCAATATAAGTGGATATGTGTTTAAGTTGACAGTATTCAGTCACAATATAAGTGTATGTGTTTAAGTTGACAGTATTCAGACATTATATAAGTGGATGTGTGTTAAGTTGACAGTATTCAGACACAATATAAGTGGATGTGTGTTAAGTTGACAGTATTCAGACATAATATAAGTGGATGTGTGTTAAGTTGACAGTATTCAGACATGATATAAGTGGATGTGTGTTAAGTTGACAGTATTCAGACACAATATAAGTGTATGTGTTTAAGTTGACAGTATTCAGACATAATATAAGTGTATGTGTTTAAGTTGACAGTATTCAGACATAATATAAGTGTATGTGTTTAAGTTGACAGTATTCAGACATAATATAAGTGGATGTGTGTTTAAGTTGACAGTATTCAGACATAATATAAGTGGATGTGTGTTAAGTTGACAGTATTCAGACATAATATAAGTGGATGTGTGTTTAAGTTGACATTATTCAGACACAATATAAGTGTATGTGTGTTAAGTTGACAGTATTCAGACATAATATAAGTGTATGTGTGTTAAGTTGACAGTATTCAGACACAATATAAGTGGATGTGTGTTAAGTTGACAGTATTCAGACACAACATAAGTGGATGTGTGTTAAGTTGACAGTATTCAGACATAATATAAGTGTATTTGTGTTAAATTGACAGTATTCAGACATAATATAAGTGGATGTGTGTTAAGTTGACAGTATTCAGACACAATATAAGTAGATGTGTTTAAGTTGACAGTATTCAGACACAATATAAGTGGATGTGTGTTAAGTTGACAGTATTCAGACACAATATAAGTGGATGTGTGTTAAATTGACAGTATTCAAACATGATATAAGTGGATGTGTGTTAAGTTGACAGTATTCAGACACAATATAAGTGTATGTGTGTTAAGTTGACAGTATTCAGACATGATATAAGTGGATGTGTGTTAAGTTGACAGTATTCAGACATAATATAACTGGATGTGTGTTAAGTTGACAGTATTCAGACACAATATAAGTGGATGTGTGTTAAGATGACAGTATTCAGACATGATATAAATGGATGTGTGTTAAGTTGACCGTATTCAGACACAATATAAGTGTATGTGTGTTAAGTTGACAGTATTCAGACATAATATAAGTGTATGTGTGTTAAGTTGACAGTATTCAGACATGATATAAGTGGATGTGTGTTAAGTTGACAGTATTCAGACACAATATAAGTGGATGTGTGTTAAGTTGACAGTATTCAGACACAATATAAGTGGATGTGTGTTAAGTTGACAGTATTCAGACATAATATAACTGGATGTGTGTTAAGTTGACAGTATTCAGACACAATATAAGTGGATATGTGTTAAGTTGACAGTATTCAGACACAATATAAGTGGATGTGTGTTAAGTTGACAGTTTTCAAACACAATATAACTGGATGTGTGTTAAGTTGACAGTATTCATACAGAATATAAGTGGATGTGTGTTAAGTTGACAGTATTCAGACACAATATAAGTAGATGTGTTTAAGTTGACAGTATTCAGACACAATATAACTGGATGTGTGTTAAGTTGACAGTATTCAGACACAATATAAGTGGATGTGTATTAAGTTGACAGTATTCAGACATAATATAAGTGGATGTGTGTTAAGTTGACAGTATTCAGACACAATATCAGTGGATGTGTGTTAAGTTGACAGTATTCAGACATAATATAACTGGATGTGTGTTAAGTTGACAGTATTCAGACATAATATAAGTGTATGTGTGTAAGTTGACAGTATTCAGACATAATATAACTGGATGTGTGTTAAGTTGACAGTATTCAGACATAATATAAGTGGATGTGTGTTAAGTTGACAGTATTCAGACACAATATAAGTGGATGTGTATTAAGTTGACAGTATTCAGACATAATATAAGTGTATGTGTGTTAAGTTGAGAGTATTCAGACACAATATAAGTGGATGTTTGTTAAGTTGAGAGTATTCAGACATGATATAAGTGTGTGTTAAGTTGACCGTATTCAGACACAATATAAGTGGATGTGTGTTAAGTTGACAGTATTTAGACATTATATAAGTGGATGTGTGTTAAGTTGACAGTATTCAGACATAATATAAGTGGACGTGTGTTAAGTTGACAGTATTCAGACATTATATAAGTGGATGTGTGTTAAGTTGACAGTATTCAGACATAATATAAGTGGACGTGTGTTAAGTTGACAGTATTCAGACATAATATAAGTGGACGTGTGTTAAGTTGACAGTATTCAGACATTATATAAGTGGACGTGTGTTAAGTTGACAGTATTCAGACATTATATAAGTGGATGTGTGTTAAGTTGACAGTATTCAGACATTATATAAGTGGATGTGTGTTAAGTTGACAGTATTCAGGCATTATATAAGTGGATGTGTGTTAAGTTGACAGTATTCAGACATAATATAAGTGGACGTGTGTTAAGTTGACAGTATTCAGACATTATATAAGTGGATGTGTGTTAAGTTGACAGTATTCAGACATAATATAAGTGGATGTGTGTTAAGTTGACAGTATTCAGACATTATATAAGTGGATGTGTGTTAAGTTGACAGTATTCAGACATTATATAAGTGGATGTGTGTTAAGTTGACAGTATTCAGACATAATATAAGTGGACGTGTGTTAAGTTGACAGTATTCAGACATTATATAAGTGGATGTGTGTTAAGTTGACAGTATTCAGACATAATATAAGTGGATGTGTTTTAAGTTGACAGTATTCAGACATTATATAAATGTACGTGTTTTAAGTTGACAGTATTCAGACATGATATAAGTTGATGTGTTTTAAGTTGACAGTATTCAGACATAATATAAGTGGACGTGTGTTAAGTTGACAGTATTCAGACATGATATAAGTGTATGTGTGTTTAAGTTGACAGTATTCAGACATAATATAAGTGGACGTGTTTTAAGTTGACAGTATTTAGACATAATATAAGTGGATGTGTGTTTAAGTTGACAGTATTCAGACATAATATAAGTGGACGTGTTTTAAGTTGACAGTATTCAGACACAATATAAGTGGATGTGTGTTTAAGTTGACAGTATTCAGACATAATATAAGTGGATGTGTGTTTAAGTTGACAGTACTCAGACATGATATAAGTGGATGTGTGTTAAGTTGACAGTACTCAGACATGATATAAGTGTACGTGTGTTAAGTTGACAGTATTCAGACATAATATAAGTGTACGTGTGTTAAGTTGACAGTATTCAGACATGATATAAGTGTGTGTTAAGTTGACAGTACTCAGACATGATATAAGTGTATGTGTTTAAGTTGACAGTATTCAGACATAATATAAGTGGATGTGTGTTAAGTTGACAGTATTCAGACACAATTTAAGTGGATGTGTGTTAAGTTGACAGTATTCAGACATGATATAAGTGTGTGTTAAGTTGACAGTATTCAGACATGATATAAGTGGATGTGTGTTAAGTTGACAGTATTCAGACATGATATAAGTGTGTGTTAAGTTGACAGTACTCAGACATGATATAAGTGTATGTGTTTAAGTTGACAGTATTCAGACATGATATAAGTGTATGTGTTTAAGTTGACAGTATTCAGACATAATATAAGTGTATGTGTGTAAGTTGACAGTATTCAGACATAATATAACTGGATGTGTGTTAAGTTGACAGTATTCAGACATGATATAAGTTGATGTGTGTTAAGTTGACAGTATTCAGACATTATATAAGTGGACGTGTGTTAAGTTGACAGTATTCAGACATTATATAAGTGGATGTGTTTTAAGTTGACAGTATTCAGACATGATATAAGTGGATGTGTTTAAGTTGACAGTATTCAGACATGATATAAGTGGATGTGTTTTAAGTTGACAGTATTCAGACATGATATAAGTGGATGTGTGTTAAGTTGACAGTATTCAGACATGATATAAGTGGATGTGTTTTAAGTTGACAGTATTCAGACACAATATAAGTAGATGTGTGTTAAGTTGACAGTATTCAGACATGATATAAGTGTACGTGTGTTAAGTTGACAGTATTCAGACATGATATAAGTGGATGTGTTTAAGTTGACAGTATTCAGACATGATATAAGTGTACGTGTGTTAAGTTGACAGTATTCAGACATGATATAAGTGTACGTGTGTTTAAGTTGACAGTATTCAGACATGATATAAGTGGATGTGTTTAAGTTGACAGTATTCAGACATGATATAAGTGGATGTGTTTAAGTTGACGGTATTCAGACATGATATAAGTGCACACACATTAAGATTTTCAGAATGAACTAATTTCAGGTGTGGATGACTCCAACAGGGAAGTCATAGACTGGTGTCTTGAGACCTCGGATGTCGAAAAAAAGATTCGGCGAGCCGCGAAGACCATGTTTCGTGCCATAAATTCCACACATCAGGAGGTGCTCTCCCGAGCCGAGTACATCGACTCTGTAAAAAAACTTGCAGGAGGTGACAGACTGGAAGAGAAACTTCTTTTGGCAGCAGGTAATAATAAGGTTAATGGGTGAATCTTATAATCTGGACTCATGATTACTGACACTTAGGCTCTCCCAACATCAGGATCAATTTGAAGTGATAGCAAAAGGAAAAGATGCATAGAGGGTTTGCATAAATGAAGGGCACCTCTGGTGAGAGAATGGCATGAATGATGATGGATAAATTTTCTGAATCCCCAATTTTTGATGAGAATTTTCATTGACATTTAACAAATTTGAGCCCATTTTTAATTTTTACGTTTTTTGTGGTTTTGTATAAATGTATGCATTGATTTTGTGTATGACAATACCAGCTAACCTGTGTTCTCCAAAGCTAAGGCATCAAATCATCAATCAATATCCACTGAAAATGAAGACCAGTCATACTGATGATATGTCTAAATTCATTCTGGGATTGAAAAATAGCAATTATTATTTTCATTCGTTACTTTTCACTGGTAACTTTTTTACCTTTCTGTTTATTTCTGATGGGACCAAACCCCTTACCCCACCCCACTTCCCCAAATTAAACTAATTGTCATTTTTTTTTTTTGATATGCAGGAAAGGTACTTTATACTTGATGAATTCAAATGTCAAGGTCAAGGTCACTTGATTGATTAAAGTAAATTTCTGACAATTGTCAATGTCATGACCAAATTTGCTACAATTTAAGTTAGCCATGCTCGTGCCCAGTGTTTCAATTTAAGTTAGCCATGCTCATGCCCAGAGTTACAATTTAAGTTAGCCGTGCTCGTGCCCAGTGTTACAATTTAAGTTAGCCGTGCTCGTGCCCAGTGTTACAATTTAAGTTAGCCATGCTCGTGCCCAGTGTTACAATTTAAGTTAGCCGTACTCGAGCCCAGTGTTACAATTTAAGTTAGCCGTGCTCGTGCCCAGTGTTACAATTTAAGTTAGCCGTGCTCTTGCCCAGTGTTACAATTTAAGTTAGCCGTGCTCGTGCCCAGTGTTACAATTTAAGTTAGCCGTGCTCGTGCCCAGTGTTTCACAAACACACGTTATTAATGTTAGTTATACAGAAACATGTTGAGCTGACAATGCAGATTTGATACATATAACACACTTCCTGGTGATGAATTTCGTGGTAGGGGTTTACCTGATTTTCTCTTCTGATATTTATTGACAGGAACACACTTCCTGGTGATGAATTTCGTGGTAGGGGTTTAGCTGATTTTCTCTTCTGATATTTATTGACAGGAACACACTTCCTGGTGATGAATTTCGTGGTAGGGGTTTAGCTGATTTTCTCTTCTGATATTTATTGACAGGAACACACTTCCTGGTGATGAATTTCGTGGTAGGGGTTTAGCTGATTTTCTGATATTGACAGGAAGTGGTTATCAGTGGAATCTCCACAATGTCACACAGGGTTTCCTGGTTCTAAGATGACTGATACATTACTTACAAGACATTTTGTAAGCGTAAACTTAGCAGTTATGTCACTTAGCATTCCCCAATCCCTAACAAGTTCACATTCCCCAATCCAAAACAAGGTCACATTCCCCAATCCCAAACAAGGTCACATTCCCAAATCCCAAACAAGTTCACAATCCCCAATCCCAAACAAGTTCACATTCCCCAATCCCAAACAAGTTCACATTCCCCAATCCCTCCATTCCTGTGGAGCTCCAGGTTAGAATAGGTCCTCAGTACCCCCTTGTTTGTCATAAGAGGCGACTAAATAGGGTGGTCCTTCATATGAGTCTGCAAAAACCAAGGGCCTGTGTCACAGCAGGTGTGGCACGTTAAAGCTCCCTCTCGCCTAGCATCATGCCTAAGGCCTAAATTTTTCATTCCGTGACCTGCAATCGTGACATCTCCGTATGAATGAAAAATTCTTGAGCAATGTACAACCAACAACCCAATCCTTCCAAATTTTGTTTGGGGGTATATGTAAAGTCAAAAAAGTAGTGAATAGTTTCTCAGGCAAAAAGATTAAATTTTGTTTGGGGGTATAAGTAAGAACCCCCATTTATCTCTCAGCATGGTTCACTGTATATATTAGAGCATTAAACTTTGTAACTGAGATGTATCAGAAGCCCATACTTGACATAAAGTCTGCCTAAAGCCAGATGACATGTCATTACTACAAACCAAAGTTATTTGCCTTAGGTCAAGGTCATTTGTTAAATTATTTTGAAATATTCATCAAAGCCAGAACTTTTCAAGCTGTGATATGAAGGTGGCATTAAAAACAAGTGGTGTGTCTCAACCCAGTAACAAAGTCAATGTCAAAGGTCAAGGCCAGTGGGAGAAAGGGTTGAACATGTATGTAACATTTTGAACAAGCCCAAAGGGGTGGATTAGAACAACTTCAAATGTAAGTCATGTACTTGATGACAATATTGGAAGGCTTTTGAAGGACTGGGGGTAACTGGTACTGTTAAGACAGATTTAAATGTTAGTGGTGTACTTGATGACAATGTTTGAAGGATTTTTTAAGGATGGGGGGTAACTGGTACTGTTAAGACAGATTTAAATGTTAGTGGTGGACTTGATGACAATGTTTAAAGGACGGGGGGGGGGGGGGGGGGGGGGTATTGGTACTGTTAAGACAGATTTAAATGTTAGTGGTGTACTTGATGGCAATATCTGAAGGCTTTTTAGCTCACCTGAGCTGAAAGCTCAAGTGAGCTTTTCTGATCGCTTTTTGTCCGTCATCTGTCTGTCTGTCTGTCTGTCCGTCTGTCTGTTAAACATTTACATTTTCAACTTCTTCTCCAAAACCACTGGGCCAATTTTAACCAATGTTGGCACAAATCATCCTTGGGTGAAGGGGATTCAAAATTGTTCAAATGAGGGCCAACCCCCTTATCCAAGGGGAGATAATAGCAAATCAGTAAAAATACACTGAAATTTTTTTAAAAATCGTTTTCTCCAGAACCAGTAAGCCAATTTCATTCAAACTTAATGCAAATCATCCTTAGTTGAAGGGAATTCAAAATTGTCCAAATTAAGGGCCAGGTTCTCTTCAAAGGGGAGATAATCACAAAAGTGTAAAAATAGGGTGGCCAGGTCATTTAAAAATTTTCTTCTCATGAACCACTGTACCAGTATAGTTGAAATTTATGTGGAAGTTTGCTGACATAATGGAGACCATATTTGATATGTATTTATATAGGAAAAATCTTTTAAAATCTTCTTCTCAAGAACCATTGAGCCAGAAGAGATCAAATTTACATGGAAGCTTTCTGACATAATGCAGATTGAAGTTTGTTCATATCATGGCCCCCAGGGGTCGGGTGGGGCCACAATAGGGGAAACCATATTTTATATGTGTTTATATAGGAAAAATCTTTTAAAATCTTCTTCTCAAGAACCATTGAGCCAGAAGAGTTGGCCTTAGATGTATGTATTCACAGATAGTGAACTGGACATTGCTTTACCATGAAAACATACCTGTGTTGTACTTATTATTCTATAGTTATATATGATCACAGATAGTGAACATTGATTTACACATTAAACATGACTCAATGATAATTCAGTGAACTTCTTGTTCTAGTTATATTTTAAAATGTGTCCCCCCCCCCCCCCATCCTGAGGAAGACATATTGTTTTTATACTTTCCATCAGTCTGTCTGTCACAAAATCTTTTGCTCACTTCTCGGCCTAGACGGCTAATGCTAGAGACTTGAAACTTTGTACAATGCTTCAGTACCATTTGTAGATGTGAATGCTTCTCCTACAAATGGCTCATGGAATACTGCATAAATTTGAAACTTTTTATATACAATCATGATTATTCAACAAGGCATATCATTATGACATTGGTCATTAAATCTTCCTGTACGCACAAAGTGTAGTTCATAATGTCTTTGTTACAGCTGTAAGTTTTCTCCAGTTATGCTGTGCATTAAGGGTATGAGACTTAACTTGGAGCACGTTCAATTTGTAAAGTTGGGAAGACATTTGTTTTTATTAAAAACACTCTAATTAATTACAGCATCGGTCTTTGAACTTGTTGACATGTGTAATACCCAATTACCTGTCGTCATCTATGTCTGTTACACTTTTAAATTCCAGAAACACTGCATGGACTAAACTTGAATAAAATTCTTGGGTAAAGGGGATTTAAAAATTGTTAAAATGCTCCTTATACAATGGAAGATAACGCAAATCGGAGAATACAAAATAAAGTTAGTTAAATCATGAAATGGGGATACAGAGCGAAAAAAAACAAACATTTAATTTACATGGAAGCTTTCTGATATAGAGCACAATAAAGTTTGTGAAAATGATGGCCATAAAAGTGTGGTCACAATAGGGCAAACCATAGTTACATGTCTTTGAATAGAAAATAATCTTTAAAATTTAATTTTTGTATTAAGAACCACTGGGC